>NC_137044.1:29956539-29972369 GCF_032717465.1 Coenobita brevimanus
TAATTTCTTCATTATCAGTTCTATTTAACAGACTTGTCATTTTCTCTCTCTCTCTCTCTCTCTCTCTTTCTCTCTCTCTCTCTCTCTCTCTCTCTTCTTTGCTATCCTTATCTCATTCTAGTAGTTCAGTTACTCTTCTAGGAGCTGCCTAGCATGAGCCAACCGGCCTACTGTAGTTATCTTCTCTTCTTATGTTCTTATGTTTCTCTCTCTCTCTCTCTCTCTCCCCTGGAGGGAGATGTGCGTCACCCTGGGGGATTTTGTTACTTTTATGAGTGATTTATATACTTATGCTTTCATTTTACTTTATTTTTCATTATATCTAATTATTTTTAAAAATATTTATTATTGGAAGCTGGGTGAGTTGCCATCCTGTCTGAGTCAAGGACACAATGGAAAGTGAACCAAGTCGCTCTGGCCTGGTTAGACTGGGTCTGTGTGAGTATTGCCGCTCAGAAGGGTTTGATATATTATTTTTTTCCCTAAGAAATTGGCATATTTTTCCTTATATTCCTGGATAATTATCATATAATCATAATTGCGACATTATTACCCACCCCAGAAATACGGTACAAGACCAATAATAGTGACTATATTATTTTTAGCACCACTGGAAAATCTTTATGCCACGTTTCTTTATTGCCGTATAAATATTTTAAGTATAATAAGTTTACTGTTCTTTCATATATTATAATACACACGTTAACATTGTACTCGTATATGTTTATCTTATTTGTGCTGCCTTTTACATATATAACAGCCGTTTCACATCGCGGGTTTGGGAAACATAGCAACACTGTACAGAGGGTGGCGCCACACCCTAGCCGCCAGTTTAGATTTGTCAAACCATACTACCACCAACACCGTCACCACCATCACCACCACCACTACTACGCCTACCACCATCACTACTACCACTGCTACTACTACTACTACTACTACTACTGCTACGCTTGCCACATACATAACTCTTCCCTCGGACTCGCACTTCTCCAGCATGAGGTACGATTCATCCTGTTTACCACTCTCCCTCCGAGTTGACCCAAAGGCATATTATCATCATTAGCATCATCACCCTCATCATCATCCTCATTATCATCATCATCATCATCATCACTATCATCACCATCATCATTATCATCACCCTTTTCTTCCTCCTCCTCATCATCATCATCACCATCATCATCATAATCATCTTCATCATCATCATCATCATCCACCTTCTCCTCCTCATCATCATCATCATGGTCATGTTCATCATTCTCATCTTCATCCCCTTCATCATGTTTTTCGCCTAAGGATGAGAAGAAGTAGGACCAAGAAAATAATATACGTAAAAAGATGAAAAATAAAAATCCAATAAATAAATAAATAAATAAATAGTACACATTTACTTTTCAAAATTTATCTTAGTTTCTCATAAAGAACAAGTTTTCTCTAGTTTCCAATCCGTCTCCAATAATTTTTCTAAATATATATATATATATATATATATATATATATATATATATATATATATATATATATATATATATATATATATATGTGTGTGTGTGTGTGTGTGTATGTTCTTATGTATGTGTACCTACGCAGGTGTATATATATGTATATGTATGTAGGTGCATGTCTATTTATGTGTATGTATGTGCATGTTTATGTGTGTGTATGTTTGTATGAGCATGTGTCTGTACGGATGTATTTATATGTGTGTGTATGTATGTGTCTCTGTAGCCTATGTGTGTGTATTTGTTTATGTGTAGTGCTATGCTTTCATGTGTATGTGCATATGTATGTGTATATATGTAATTACGCGGTGTCTGTCTGTGTGTATGAGTGAATGGCTATGTAAATATAATCGTGTAAAGTGGAGGGACTGTAAGAAAATGTTCTGGAAAGAGGTGAAAAGAGTAAGACAGGGTGGAAGTGAAGTTAGCAGGGGAGTGAAAGATAAAAGTGGTAGATTACTAGTGGAGAAGGGAGAAAAAAGTGAGCAGATGGAGAGAACACTTTAAGGAATTGTTGAACGTAGAGGATGGAAGTAATGCGAGTATAAGTGGCTGGGGAATGGCTGGGACAAGGAGGGAGGTGAGAAGACAGGGAAGAAATCAGTAGGATAGAAGTTGTGGAAGCAATGAAGAAAGTTAAATCGGGGAAAGCCCCAGGAATTGATGGAGTGTGTGGTGAAATGCTGGAAGCATATATATATATATATATATATATATATATATATATATATATATATATATCCATCCATCCATCATCCAATCCTACATTGCCCCATGAGAAGCGTAGGAGCCCGGGGCTAGGCAGTTGGTCCCGACATATAAGATCAGTGACCAGCCTCACTCATCCCTGAGTGGCATTGCATGAGCAATCAACCCCAACCATCCCTTGGATATAAACCTTCACCGGCTCAATCCGAATGGAGCGCAATAATCACCCACTAAACCACCATGCGCCAAAATTTGCTTATATGGTTACCACCTAGCGTAGTAAATGGTTTCCTGGTGTACAGGAAACCATTTGTCTTGTCACTCAGTGTAGGAGTCACCCACAGACAGAAGGAAGAGCGAAGAATGAAGGAAAGACGGAAGAGGGATTGTAATGTCACCCGTGGGCAGAGGGACAAGAAAAGAATGAAGGAAAAGAAAGACAGAAGAGGATAGAAGGAAAGAAGGATGGAGGAGAGGAAAGGGCAGACACCCGACAGCAGCACTACATTGGAGTGAGTGGATGGTGAGCGCCCCCACATATATATATATATATATATATATATATATATATATATATATATATATATATATATATATATATATATATATATATATATTTTTTTTTTGTTTAATACTTACTCTATCATGCCAGCAACCACGTTGAGGCAGACGAGGCAGCCGCCTCGTCTGGCATCTCCTCTCCCCGTCCCCTCCATTAGCAGCCTGCTCAGTCCACCCCCCACCCCACAGTCCAGGGACATGTTCTGATCGCCTTCATAACTTTAAACTGATACCAGTCATCCCCAACCCACGGTGCTTGTGGGTGGGTCATCGGGAGTGGATCAGTTTAAGGTTCCATATGTTCTTTGTGCTGTCTTGGACTCCAGAACCAAGTCCTGCAATCTGTTTATTTATTTAGTATTCATGATTACCAATTTCATAATGGTTGGTTGTAGAAACATTTCAGTTATATTGAGGGTAATGAGACAAACCAACTAGTCTTCAGTATCATCAGAGTAAAATTTAATTGAGCTTCTGTAGTCACTAAGCAACCAACACTTGCTTCACTACTGTTTAACATGATGCTAATAATCCTTTCTGGCATGTATGAAAATGTCGTATTGCAGAACACATATAACTGAATGCAGTGCACCCAACCCCTAAAGATGGCGTTAATAAAAACATACAACTGTAGCAACATTTTTGAAATTTTCCAATTTATTTAATTTAAAACTTCAAATTCACCTGCAGTTGCAATATTTGGTGCTAGGGCTAAAAAAAAAAAAAAAATCCAGGGTAGCATGCCCCCGCACCCCCCTAGTAGGGCTGTGTTCGCCTCGTCTATTTTCAGGTCCTGGTTACGGCCCTGCGTAAAAATGTATTTCTGTAATTATTTTGTGCAAGGAGGAAGAGACATATTCTGGTGGGAGTTAGTGGTGTCCTAAAATGTACAGAAATTAAGTACAGATAATTTTTAAAATAAAGCACCTTCGTTTTTTCTTGCATGTTTCTTTTTTCTTTTCTTTTTTTTTATCCACCATCACCACCACCATCATCATCATCATCATTATCATCATTGTCGTCGTTATCCTCTTCCTCCTCCTCATCATCATCATCATCATCATCATCACCATAGTCTTTTTTTTCATCTGGCAAAGATCCATAACATATTTCAGCTGATGGCCAGGTATATAGTCATACTGGAGGACAAATTTGACTGATAACCAAGGAGACTCAGGCCTACTTCATTAACAAGGTGCATGTATTTTCACGCCATTACGAGTTAGTATTTAAGTGATAGGAAGGGATCCGTTGTATCATCTGGGAGATGAGGACAGGTGTTGAAAGGTAATTAATCAGAGAATATGCAGGTGTAATAACAAATACATTTAGAAAGCACGTCAATAAAATAAAATAAGATAAAAGAGGTGCAGGTCAGCCCACCAAATGTTAATGTGTCAATATCGGCAGGTATTATCGACGATCAAGGAACCTCCCTAACACCTGCTCCTAAGCGATTTGTTTTGCTTATTGCACGAAAGTCCTCTTCTGAGTTACGTTATTTATTCTAATATCACCATACACTGCACACACACACACACACACACACACACACACACACACACACACACACACACACACACCCGTATCTTACAATAAATTGTTAATCAAGAGGTGTTAGGGAGCTATCTTAACCACCCATAGTAAGAGCCTTTGTGTCAGTATTAAATAGACTCACACTACAGAGACTATCATCTCTCTCTCTCTCTCTCTCTCTCTCTCTCTCTCTCTCTCTCTCAAAGAGAGTCGGTTCTCGTACTATTCATGGCGAAAGTTTTAAAGTCCTCCGCCATGGAGAGAGAGAGAGAGAGAGAGAGAGAGAGAGAGAGAGAGAAACACAAAAGCAGACAGATAGGTAGGTAAGGCAGTGCAAGGCAGGAGAGATCTGCTTAGAGAAGGAGGAGGAGGAAAGCTAAGAAGAGCAGACTAAAGCTAAGAAACAAAGAAGAGGAAAGCTAAGAAAAGAAGAGGAAGGCTAAGAAGAAAAGAGGAAAGCTGAGAGAAGTGGAAAGCAGCAAGGAAAAGAAGGCTGAGATGAAAAGAAGATGAAAGCTAAGAAGATAAAGAGGAGAGCTAAGAAGAGGAGAGGAAAGGTACGATGAGCGGAGGAAAGCTAAGAGGAGAAGAAGAAGAAGAAAGCTACGAGAAGAAGAGGAAAGCTAAGGACAGAAGAAGAAAGCTAAGAAGAGAAGAAGAAAGCCAGGAAGAAAAAAGAGGAAAACTAAGACAGGGAAAGCCGAAAAGAGGAAATATACGAAAAGAGGAATGCCAAGAAGAAATAAGGAAAGCTAAGAAAAGGAGAGCAAACAAGAAAAAGAAGAAAGCTAAGAAGAGAAGAGGAAAGCAAAACGAAAAGAGGAGCACTAAGAAGAGAAGAGGAAAGCTAAGAAGAAAAGAGGAAAAGTAAGAAGTGAAAAAAGGCTACGAAAATAAGAGGAAGGCTAAGAAGAAATAGGACAGCTAAGCAGAGGAAAGCTAAGAAGAAAAAGAGGAAAGCTAAGAAGAGAAGAGGGGAAGGATAGAGAGACAGAGGTAGGGTAAGGCAGGTTCAGGCAGGATGAGACAAGGAAAGGCAAGGTAGGGCAGAGCGAAGCAGGGTAAGGCAGGGTGAGGTAGGGTAAGTTAGGATGGAGCAGGGTAAGGCAGAGTGAGGCAGGGTGAGGCAGGAAAGTGGGTTAAACAGGGTGAACAGGGTAAGGCAGGGTAAGGCAGAGTGAGGTAGGATAAGGTAGAGTGAAGCAGGGTGAGGCAGGAAAGTGGGTTAAGCAGGGTGAGGCAGGAAAGTGGGTTAAACAGGGTGAAGTAGGGTGAGGCAGAAAAGTGGGCTAAACAGGGTGAGGCAGGGTGAAGCAGGAAAGTGGGCTGAACAGGGTGAGGCAGGAAAGTGGGCTAAACAGGGTGAGGCAGGGTGAAGCAGGAAAGTGGGCTGAACAGGGTGAGGCAGGAAAGAGTGTTAAACAGGGTGAGGCAGGGTGGTATAGTGGACTGAAGGCTCGTCTCCAGGCCATATTGGATTGACCAGACTCTCCAACCCCAAGCGAAATCCTTTACTCTCTCTCTCTCTCTCTCTCTCTCTCTCTCTCTCTCTCTCTCTCCAGCCTTGCTCACTGATAAAACGATTTCCTGACCACGCCATCACCTCTTTCTCTCTCTCTCTCTCTCTCTCTGATGGACCATCGTTAGGTGAGAACACAGGGAGAGGGGAGAGGAGGGAGGAGGGGAGGGAGGAGGGGAGAGGTTTGGGACGAGGGGATCTGAGCAAGGGGGAGGGAGGGGGAATTAGAAAAAGAGAGGGGTGAAAAGGAAGAGAGAGAGAGAGAGAGAGAGAGCTGGTGTTGCTGTACGAAGGTTATGTACATACAAGAAATAACCATGTGTGTGTGTGTGTGTGTGTGTGTGTGTGTGTGTGCAATTCAACACACACCACCGGCCAGCTGGTACGAAGAGTAGGTCGGGTTGCTGCCTCAGTGAGTTATAAGATTACCCGCAACAACGACACACTTGATAATAACGCTATATAGATATAAATGTGTATATAATAGTATACAACTACTAGGCAACAAATGCTGGCACAAATTCCTAAGTACATGTGTACGTATTTGCTGCTACAAGTTAAAGCCACTGCTATAATTTACACGCACACACACACACACACACACACACACACACACACACACACACACACACACACACACACACACACACACACACACACACACACACACGAGTCCATCTGCCTCTCTTTGGCTTCCCCCAAAACATATGAGTAAAAATGGCAAAAATAGCCAGGAAAAGAAAAACTACTTTTCTGTGTAACTTTTGTCTAACTTTTCCACGACTTTTTTTTTTGAGGGGGGGGGGAGGTCTTAAAGCGAACTCCCAAAGGTTCTTAACAGCTTTGCCTTTGCAGTTTATTCCATTGTGTTCACCCTCCTACACATTTACAATCCTTACCTTCATCCTCACAAAGTTCCCTGTGGCCTCTCACCTGCATCTCACTCATCCACCTGTGAGCAGTTCCTGGGTCCATGGATCACTACTATTAGCTGCATTGAAATATCCCAGTATTTGCCCTTAAGCAATTGATATTTTTTCCTTTTTACATAGAAAGCAATGTGGGATTGTTTTGCTTTTTTTTTTTTTTTTTTTTTTTTTTACGCACAATAAGAGTCCTCATTATTTTTTATTCTTGAAGTTTATGATATCTCTTGACGTTTGCGTGATGCTCTGTACGTGCTGACCATTTCTCCTTGCAGACACACAGACATACAGACACAAACTTAGGATTATGGATAACTATCTATCTATTCATCTATATATCTGTATATATTTTCCTCTGTGCCTCTAATCTGACTACACCTGACCATCTACTAAACAGAAAGGGGTGAGGTATTCCTGTCAATCTATCTATTCATTCATCAGATATCTGTCTATATTTTCCTCTGTGCCTCTAATCTGACTACACCTAACCATTTACTAAACAGAAAGGCGTAACGTATTCCTGTCAATCTATCTATTCATTCGTCTATATCTATCTGTCTATATTTTCCTCTGTGCCTCTAATCTGACTACACCTGACCATCTACTAAACAGAAAGGGGTGAGGTATTCCTGTCAATCTATCTATTCATTCATCTATATCTATCTGTCTATATTTTCCTCTGTGCCTCTAATCTGACTACACCTGACCATCTACTAAACAGAAAGGGGTGAGGTATTCCTGTCAGCTTAGAGTAAACGCACTATAGTTTGCCAGAGGACTATAATAAAAATATATATACTAACAATTCCATCATTTACCTTGTACGAAGCGACGAGGTGCAAGTCGCTGACTCAATGGCCAGCCAACCAGCCTTTGTTTCTGCAGGAAGACGTGCACACAAGGCAAGATTTGGCCCTGGCCTGGCCTTGTCCTTCCTGTAGAAAAGAAAGAGATAACCTAGGATATAGATTTCCCTTGTAACTGTTATTATTATTATTATTATAATTATTATCATTATTAATATTAGGATGGACACGACATGGGAGGGTTTCTCGTCCTTTCCTTTTCCATACTGCAAAAAAAGATACATTCCACGATCAGTTTGCCTCGAGTTACAAAGATTTTTTTTTTTTTTTTTTTTTTTTTTTTTTTTTTTTTTAGGATTAACCAAGACTTGGCGATATTCTGCAGTCCCCTTCCCTTGTCCTTCCTGGATATGCATCCATCCAATACCCTTTTGCTTCTGTTTTTTTCCCAACAGGAGCGTAGGGGTCCGGGGCTAGTCTGTTCAGTCCTGATATTTAAGGCGAGGGTGACCAGCCTCTCTTGCCCGCGAGTGGCATTTTGCGTGCAGTAAACCCCAGCCATCCCTCAGGCTCAGTCTGGATGGGGCGCCTTAACCCACTAAACCACCAGGCGCCACTTGGTTATATGGTTACCATCCCTCAGGCTCAGTCTGGATGGGGCGCCTTAACCCACTAAACCACCAGGCGCCACTTGGTTATATGGCTACCAAGTTGTCTTCTGGTTAACAGGAAGCCATTGGGCTTGTCACTCCTGTGTAGAGTCACCCTAAGGCAGCACTACACCAAGTGAATGGATGGTGGACACCCCCACCTATTGCAACTGAAAGATATAACCTTCAGTGTTGTCGTATTTAATAATTTTTGCAGGACCCATATACATACAGGGTCTGACCATAATTATCAACCCAAAAACGCGTCGCGTTTGCGCATGACGTCATGGCGAAGACACCAGGTGAGGTCTTCCGAGAAGGGGTTGCCATATAGTGAGAAGTAGACTCAGTTGCTCAGAGGTCACGGCGCCAAACAGGTCACCTCTGTCACCTGCACTTTATTCCATTGTATGTGCCCAGTGAAATAATGCCTACCAATTGTGCATTGTTTGGCTGTAACTCTTTACTGAAGAAAGGTGGGGATATAACTTTCCATATTTTCCCCAACGATGAAGGGATTAGACGTAAGTGGATTCATGTGTGCAAGAGGAAAGACACAATTAATCCGAATACTGCTCGCATCTGCAGCCTTCACTTTGATCAAAGTGCGTATAAAAGAAATCTAAAATATGAACTTCTCAAACTGCCTATTCCAAAAAAATCAAATACGCCTTGAAGAGAACGCCCTGCCAACGCTGAATCTGCCATCAGCTTGATTAAATGTTAAGTCCCTTCCCCTTTCTCTCTCTCTCTCTGCATAGGTGCATATCCCTGTATATGGAGGGCTTTGCTCTTTATAAGCTGTACAGTATATCTCCCCTCACGGGGTTAGTGCTTGCAGAAATGTAGAAAAGCACGTGGTGCATTGCATTTACCAGCCCAGGTAAAATAAATTGAGGCAACTGGCCACCGCACTAGTATGAGTTGCTAGTATTGATATTTACCCACCATTATTTTGTTCTACCCACGTACTGTAGGTAACCATTACTGAGTACCCTAGCAAGAAAGCAGCAGTGTTGAAAAATAAGTACGGTATATTGCAGAATGTATTTGTTTAAAGCAGATTCGTAACGTAGTAATTCCATCTGGAAGCGTTTGGCAAGAAGTATGTTATCATGCCCCCTTCCTTCCTCCCTCCCACCCATCCAGGTCGCAAAAACAACGGGGCCAGGTTGTTGGAAATAATTTATACAGCCATTTTTCTTTCTCATAGAGTGAATAATTCGTAAAAACTATATAGCTTTTTATGTACATGAAGCCACAAAGAGTATATGAAATACATTCACATATATTTAATAGCTCGGATTAAGAGATTTGTTATTTATAATTAACGATTTGGCATCTACGCAGTCTCTCTCTCTCTCTCTCTCTCTCTCTCTCTCTCTCTCTCTCTCTCTCTCTCTCTCTCCATGATATATGCGGAATATATACATTTGACATAATGTGGCTTAAAACCAGCATAAAACCTAAGCCTTACCAACGGTAATTTAAAAGACAGCTGTTGCTTTCTTTCTATTATTTATTATGTTTAGCCTCCTCTCTCTCTCTCTCTCTCTCTCTCTCTCTCTCTCTCTCTCTCTCTCATATGAGGAAAATTTAGTATTTGCAGAAAATTCTTCTAGTATTAGGGAGATTCGCGCAGAGAGAAGAGGACAAAAAAGACTGGTGCAAGAAATTGAAGCAAATGAGGGAGGTCCTGCAAATGAGGATGAGACCAGCTGTGACCACCGAGGAATTGCAACATCAGCTCTCTGAAGTAGCAAAGGAGAGGGATGCACTTCTCGCCGAGAAGAGAACTTGGGAGAAGGAAAGAATTTCTCTACAGCAGCAGATACACAGTGCTTATGTTCAAGCAACTGCCACTGCAAGACACACATTAAGTAAATTTTTTTCGCCCTCGCAGGTGGATTCTATCTTGACTGGAGTTCCAGTTAAACACTGGTCTGAAAATGACATCAGTGAGGCTTTAACCCTTCGCAGTCTGAGTCCAAAAACTTACAGATACCTACGTGATAAGAGTAATTTTCCTTTACCATCAGTTAGCTCTTTAAATCGGTGGGTTCGTAAAATGGATCTTGAACCAGGAGCACTGTATATGGTTTTGAAACTATTACAGCATAAAAGTAACACCATGACTGAACTTGAAAGAGTATGTGTTTTGTCATTTGACGAGATGAGTGTAGCATATCAGTGGACCTATGATAAAGGAAGTGACACTCTCTATGCTCCTAAAAGGAAAATTCAGTGTGTCATGATAAGAGGGTTAGTAGGCTCATGGAAACAGCTTATCTATTATAACTTTGACACAGATATGGCCAGAGAACTACTGTTTGACTTCATTGTGAAGGTAGAGGCTACTGGATATCCAGTTGTGTCAATAGTAAATGATGTGAGTCCAACTAATGTGCGATTATGGAATGCACTATGTGTGGGTATTGATAATTGTTCATTTGTTAACCCAGCAGCATCTGAAAGAAAAATTTTTGTTTTTGCTGATATGCCTCACTTGATTAAGTTGATTAGGAACAACTTCTTGGATTATGGTTTTCGATTAGCGGATGGCAAATCTGTTAATAGTGAATGTGTTCGGGAGTTGATCAGAAACAGTGTTCATGATCTGAAAACAACGCATCGGTTATCACAGGTTCATGTTGATGTAATTGGTGTAAAGAGAATGAAAGTCAGTCTAGCAACTCAGCTTCTGTCTGAAACAACTGCAAGATCACTTCAGTAATTTGGAAGCAGGAAACTTCTCGTAAGAAAAGACTGGGAACATACAAGTGAGTTCATTGCTTTAGCTGACCGCTGGTTTGATGTTTTCAATTCGAGAACTGGCTATAGTGATAAATCCAGCAGAGATGGTTATGGGCTCCACCTGGAGCAACAAAACCAAGTCTTGCAAGATACGATGAACACAGCCAAGTCGATGAAAGTTTGTGGAGCGAAAAATAGCCTTTATCAGTTTCAAAAAGGACTAGTTGTATGCTCTCAGTCTTTGCCCAAGTTATATGAGATGCTTAAGAGGAAATATAACATTTCATTCATACTCACACATAGATTAAATCAGGATGTGTTGGAACATTTTTTTTCCCGTCTCAGCCAGATGGGAAGCTCATATGAACATCCATCTCCAGTCGAGGCAAAATATCGGGTGAGATCTTATCTGCTTGGTAGGGACATTGCACTTGTGGGTAGCAGCTACAACACAGTGAGTAACGATAATGATGTCATTATGTCAGAGTCATCCTATTCTATCGTTAACACACCAAACTTAGCTGCGCCTGAAAACAAAGATGATGCCCTTGATCATGAGCTTTGTATTTCTGCCATGCTGTTTTCCACATTAGGTGCAGATGATCAGGTGCATGCGGATGAGGACCCATAAAACTGCGATCAATTTATGCCTCCTTGAATGAAGACATTACATTTGGAGGAGAGACAATGGAAACTGAGGGTTGCGGTATGTTGGAGGCAACATTGCACACAAATTTCCTCAGTTTCCATTTAACTTGGCTCAATATGTAGAAAAGAAGAGGGGATAATACATGGAATAGAGGGCAGCTTGTAGGCAACAGAATAAGCTTATGAAACCAAGTAGTGAATTCTTTTGCACAGTTGCAAGTAATGGAGAAGAAGCTTTTTAAATGTTATCATGGGCAAACGGAGCTAAGGGCTGGCAAGGACTGCATAAAGAGCATTGTCAGGTACTAATATATAAGCACATGTGTCTCTTCCTACTGAAGTAATTAGCTTTTTCGTTCGATGCCGAGTATTTTTCAGGATGCGGGTATTAAACAGAGAAATCTGGCTAACTCGACTTTGCTGAAAGCTGCAGAGTAAGATGTTGAAATTAAGGAAATGAAGCCTGCATTAGTAACATATAGTCAATACCGGTAGCAATACCAATAAACATCCGGTATCATTTACTAACAAGATGATATACATATGTCCCTAATAAATGTAACTGTTAGAGTATATTGTGTTTATTTGTAAATCATGTACCTTTAAATACGAGAAGGGAGAGGCTAAACAATCATTTGAATTGAGGGAAATATGTGTGGGGGAACAGAGTCGTGTGTAAAGGAAGCAAGGTGGGAGGGGTGGGTATGGAGGATGACAGAACAGCTGCACCTCACCGCGACTTGAGAGCCTCCCTCTGAGGTCCCAAGAAAGGGAGATGGTGGGTAGGGAGAAATGGGGAGTGGCCCTGTCTCAAGCGTGACGTCAGTAAATCTGCGTAAGTAAGAAAGGTGTGAGAAGACCCTATATGTATATGGGTCCTGAATTTTTCAATACGGTTAACGTAAAGACACGGACCCAGAATGTTGCCTGTGCCTATCCTTGTCCCATACCCATCCGTAAATGTTGCCTGTGCCTATCCCTTGTCCATACCCATCCGTAAATGTTGCCTGTTGTTTACACTATCCTTGTCCATACCAGCACTCTGTAAATGTTGCCGCCTGTGCTATCCTTGTCCATACCCATCCCAAGTAAATGTTGTCTGTGCTATCCTTGTCACATACCCATCCGTAAATGTTGCCTGTATACTATCCTTGTCCATACCCATCCGTAAATGTTGCCTGTTGCTATCACTTGTCCCGCCTGCATCCGTAAATGTTGCCTGTTGCTTTATCCTTGTCCATACCCATCCGTAAATGTATGTCTGTGCTATCCTTGTCCACTTTACCCATCCGTAAATGTTGCCTGTGCTATCAACTTGTCCATACCCATCCGTAAATGTTTCGCACACCAGCTCTGTGCTTAGTCCTTGTCCATACCCATCCGTAAATGTTGCCTGTGCTATCCTTGTCCATACCCATCCCGTGAAAATGTTGCCCCATGTGCTATCACTTGTCCATACCCATCCGTAAATGTTGCCCCTGTAATAATTATCCTTGTCCATACACCCATCCGTAAATGTTGCCTGTACTATCCTTGTCCATACTCATCCGTAAATGTTTGCCTGTGCTATCCTTGTCCATACCCATCCGTAAATGTTGCCTGTGCTATCCTTGTCCATACCCATCCGTAAAGAAAAGGATTATATAAGTGACGGTGTCTGTAGCAGGCAGAAGGTAAGGGCGAGGCTCTGCTCTGAGGCTACACACAGGATTAGACTCTATACTCTCTTTTACTGTAACTTGGCCTAAAACTGACCTGCCTCTCACTTCCTGGAATGTATTGAGCTGACACGACACATTAACCAAACTACCAGGACACAATGCCTGTCACTGAAGAAGTGCTAGTGGACAGGATGTAGGAGCCGCAGTGATTGTCCTGGTCCGTCACCTCCCAGCTACGGGGAGGAGGAGGTGAGAGGAAGGAAGAGAAATTTGGGCCAGAGATTGAGGTGAGAGGACTGGGTAGGAAATTGAGAGAGAGAGGGAGAGAGAGAGAGAGAGAGAGAGAGAGAGAGAGACACTCACATATGAGACCGATTATATATTGAGAGAGAGAGAGAGAGAGAGAGAGAGAGAGAGAGAGAGAGAGAGGTGTGAGGGATGGTGAAAAACTGGGAATAGGGGAAGCGGCAGGATGTAACAGTGTGGATAGAGTGGGAAGGGGGGATGGGTAAGTTTGTAGGAGGAAGTTAGGATGGGAGGGGAAAAGGAGAGGGGATGTGGAGGGGAAGGCGCGGGGATGTGGAGGGGGTAAAGGATGGGTGGAGTGGGAGAGAGAGGGAAAGGAGAGGGGATGTGGAGGGGGTAAAGGGATGGGTGGAGTGGGAGGGGAAGGAGAGGGGATGTGGTGGGGGTAAAGGATAGGAAGTGGAGTGGGAGGGGAAGGAGAGGGGATGTGAAGGGGTAAAGGATGGGTGGAGTGGGAAGAGGGAAAGGAGAGAGGGATGTGGAGGGAATAAAAAGCGATGGGGTGGAAGTGGGATGGGTAAAAGAAAGTGGAAACTATGGTAGTGGTGGAAGAGGAGATTTAGATAGGAGAAGGAAAAGGAAGGAGAAGGAGGAGGAGAAATGATGATGATGATGATGATGATGATGATCTTGATGGCGATGATGATGATGATGATGATGATGATGATGATGATGATGATCGCGATGATGATGATGATGATGATAATGATGATGATGATGCTGCTGCTGCTGCTGCTGCTGATGATGATGATGGGAGGAAATGAGGAAGAGAGGAAAGGAAGGGGAAGAGGAAAGTGAGGAAGGAGAAATTAAAGATTGTAAAGGTAGAGGACAGGAGAGGGAGGGAGAAGAGGAGGTGGCCACAGGCTTGAAGAAAATGGTGCTAATTGAGTTGAGTAGCAGATTTGAGAGAGAGAGAGAGAGAGAGAGAGAGAGAAAGAGAGAGAGAGAGAGAGAAATAGAGGAAAGGCAGGGAAGGAGGAAGGAGAAACTGGGGTGAGAGGGAATTACGGAAAGCTTAGTCGTAGATTTACGAGTTAGAGAGAGAGAGAGAGAGAGAGAGAGAGAGAAAGAGAGAAAGAGAGAGAGAGAGAGAGAGAGAGAGAGATTCAGATACACAGATGAGATAGATATGAGGTTTTATAAACATCAGGAATTTTAATCAACATATTAACCACTACCAGAGTAAGAACTTTCTCTATTCCAATATCCCATTATGTTTATGATGATGATGATGATGATGATGATGATGATGATGATGATGATGATGGGTGATGATGGTGATGATTGTGATGATGATGATGGTGATGATGATAATGATGATGGTGATGATGTAATTGATGGTGATGAAGATGATGATGATGATGATTTCCCTGCTAGCAAGTTCCTCCTTTAGGCATATGATCTTAGCTGTACAGCTAAAAATACAATATTACTTCTCTAACTTTGCTCCCTAATATGCGATATCCTCACTTAAAGGGACCGCGATATTCTCCCAGCGCAGACCACGCGATACTCTCAGCACAGCACTCGATACTCTCAGCACGGCACGCGATACTCTCAGCACAGCACGCCTTGATACTCTCGGCACAGCACGCGATACTCTCCAGCACAGCACACGATACTCTCAGCACAGCACACTGATATTCTCAGCGCGGCACACGCGATTACTCTCAGCACAGCACGCGATACTCTCAGCGCAGCTACGATCACCTCTCAGCACGAAAGCACGCCGATATTCTCAGCACAGCACTTGCGATGTCTCTCCAGCACAACACGCGATACTCTCCAGCACAGCACGCGGTACTCTCAGCACAGCACGCGATACTCTCAGCACAGCCTAACTTCATGATCTCAACGGCACGCGATACTCTCAGCACAGCGCACGATACTCTCAAACTTTGCTTTGCTGATATTATCAGCGCCGCCTTTGCTGATACTCACAGCTCAACGACGCGATACTCTCCCAACACAGCACACGATTCTCCTCAGCACAGCCTTTTGCAATATTCTCAACCACAGCACACGATGCGCACTCTCAACTTCAGCCATAGCGATACTCTCAGCTGCACGCGGTACTCTCAGCACAGCTTTTGCCAGTACTCTCAGCACAGTACCGCCGTCACTCTCAGCACAGCACGCGATACTCTCAGCACACAGCACGCGATGTCTCACTCCTTATCTCTGGAGCCTGAGTGCAGCCAGACACATTCTTTGCCTCCACGCCAATCTTGTTTTCTCTTCCTCTCA
>NC_137044.1:29972469-29984969 GCF_032717465.1 Coenobita brevimanus
CAGTCTTTTTTGTCCTCTTCTCTTCTTCAAAGAATCTCCCTAATACTAGAAGAATTTTCTGCAAACAATAAATTTTCCTCATATGAGAGAGAGAGAGAGAGAGAGAGAGAGAGAGAGAGAGAGAGAGAGAGAGAGGAGGCTAAACATAATAAATAATAGAAAGAAAGCAACAGCTGTCTTTTAAATTACCGTTGGTAAGGCTTAGGTTTTATGCTGGTTTTAAGCCACATTATGTCAAATGTATATATTCCGCATATATCATGGAGAGAGAGAGAGAGAGAGAGAGAGAGAGAGAGAGAGAGAGAGAGAGAGAGAGTATTTTACAAATATTTAATTATAAATAAAAAATCTCTAAATCAGAGATATTAAATATATGTGAATGTATTTCATATACTCTTTGTGGCTTCATGTACATAAAAAGCTATATAGTTTTTACGAATTATTCACTCTATGAGAAAGAAAAATGGCTGTATAAATTATTTCCAACAACCTGGCACCGTTGTTTTTGCGACCTGGATGGGAGGGTGGGATGGTGGGGGGGGGATGATAACATACTTCTTGCCAAACGCTTCCAGATGGAATTACTACGTTACGAATCTGCTTTAAACAAATACATTCTGCAATATACCGTACTTATTTTTCAACACTGCTGCTTTTCTTTGCTAGGGTACTCAGTAATGGTTACCTACAGTACGTGGGTAGAACAAAATAATGGTGGGTAACATCAATACTAGCAACTCATACTAGTGCGGTGGCCAGTTGCCTCAATTTATTTTACCTGGGCTGGTAAATGCAATGCACCACGTGCTTTTCTACATTTCTGCAAGCACTAACTCCGTGGAGGGGAGATATACTGTACAGCTTATA
Source organism: Coenobita brevimanus (assembly GCF_032717465.1). Taxonomy (NCBI): domain Eukaryota; kingdom Metazoa; phylum Arthropoda; class Malacostraca; order Decapoda; family Coenobitidae; genus Coenobita; species Coenobita brevimanus. The sequence continues at coordinate 29,973,337 of NC_137044.1, forward strand.
AAGAGCAAAGCCCTCCATATACAGGGATATGCACCTATGCAGAGAGAGAGAGAGAAAGGGAAGGGACTTAACATTTAATCAAGCTGATGGCAGATTCAGCGTTGGCAGGGCGTTCTCTTCAAGGCGTATTTGATTTTTTTGGAATAGGCAGTTTGAGAAGTTCATATTTTAGATTTCTTTTATACGCACTTTGATCAAAGTGAAGGCTGCAGATGCGAGCAGTATTCGGATTAATTGTGCGTCTTTCCTCTTGCACACATGAATCCACTTACGTCTAATCCCTTCATCGTTGGGGAAAATATGCAAAGTTATATCCCCACCTTTCTTCAGTAAAGAGTTACAGCCAAACAATGCACAATTGGTAGGCATTATTTCACTGGGCACATACAATGGAATAAAGTGCAGGTGACAGAGGTGACCTGTTTGGCGCCGTGGACTCCTGAGCAACTGAGTTCACTTCTCACTATATGGCAACCCCTTCTCGAAAGACCTCACCTGGTGTCTTCGCCATGACGTCATGCGCAAACGCGACGCTAGTTTTTGGGTTGATAATCATGGTCAGACCCTGTATGTATATGGGTCCTGCAAAAATTATTAAATACGACAACACTGAAGGTTATATCTTTCAGTTGCAATAGGTGGGGGTGTCCACCATCCATTCACTTGCGTAGTGCTGCCTTAGGGTGACTCTACACAGGAGTGACAAGCCCAATGGCTTCCTGTTAACCAGAAGACAACCTGGTAGCCAGTATAACCAAGTGGCGCCTGGTGGTTTAGTGGGTTAAGGCGCGCCCATCCAGACTGAGCCTGAGGGATGGTAACCATATAACCAAGTGGCGCCTGGTGGTTTAGTGGGTTAAGGCGCCCCATCCAGACTGAGCCTGAGGGATGGCTGGGGTTTACTTTCTGATCACAAAATGCCACTCGTGGGCAAGAGAGGCTGGTCACCCCTGGCCTTAACATCAGGACTGAACAGACTAGCCCCTGACCCCTACGCTCCTGTTGGGAAAACAACAGCCACAAAGGGTATTGGATGGATGCATATCCAGGAAGGACAAGGGAAGGGGACTGCAGAATATCGCCAAGTCTTGGTTAATCGTAAAAAAAAAAAAAAAAAAAAAAAAAAAAAAAAAAAATCTTTTGTAACTCGAGGCAAACTGATCGTGGAATGTATCTTTTTTTGCAGTATGGAAAAGGAAAGGACGAGAAACCCTCCCATGTCGTGTCCATCCTAATATTAATAATGATAATAATTATAATAATAATAAGCATAACAGTTACAAGGGAAATCTATATCCTAGGTTATCTCTTTTCTTTCTACAGGAAGGACAAGGCCAGGCCAGGGCCAAATCTTGCCTTTGTGTGCACGTCTTCCTGCAGAAACAAAGGCTGGTTGGCTGGCCATTGAGTCAGCGACTTGCACCTCGTCGCTTCGTACAAGGTAAATGATGGAATTGTTAGTATATATATTTTTATTATAGTCCTCTGGCAAACTATAGTGCGTTTACTCTAAGCTGACAGGAATACCTCACCCCTTTCTGTTTAGTAGATGGTCAGGTGTAGGCAGATTAGAGGCACAGAGGAAAATATAGACAGATAGATATAGATGAAAGAATAGATAGATTGGACAGGAATACCTCACCCCTTTCTGTTTAGTAGATGGTCAGGTGTAGTCAGATTAGAGGCACAGAGGAAAATATAGACAGATATATATGATGAATGAATATGATAGATTTCTGACAGGAATTCCTCACCCGTTTCTGTTTAGTAGATGATCAGGTGTAGTCAGATTAGAGGCACAGAGGAAAATATAGACAGATATATAGATGAATAGATAGATAGTTATCCATAATCCTAAGTTTGTGTCTGTATGTCTGTGTGTCTGCAAGGAGAAATGGTCAGCACGTACAGAGCATCACGCAAACGTCAAGAGATATCATAAACTTCAAGAATAAAAAATAATGAGGACTCTTACTGTGCGTAAAAAAAAAAAAAAAAAAAAAAAAAGCAAAACAATCCCACATTGCTTTCTATGTAAAAAGGAAAAAATATCAATTGCTTAAGGGCAAATGCTGGGATATTTCAATGCAGCTAATAGTAGTGATCCATGGACCCAGGAACTGCTCACAGGTGGATGAGTGAGATGCAGGTGAGAGGCCACAGGGAACTTTGTGAGGATGAAGGTAAGGATTGTAAATGTGTAGGAGGGTGAACACAGTGGAATGAACTGCAAAGGCAAAGCTGTTAAGAACCTTTGGGAGTTCGCTTTAAGACCTCCCCCCCCCCTCAAAAAAAAAAGTCGTGGAAAAGTTAGACAAAAGTTACACAGAAAAGTAGTTTTTCTTTTCCTGGCTATTTTTGCCATTTTTACTCATATGTTTTGGGGGAAGCCAAAGAGAGGCAGATGGACTCGTGTGTGTGTGTGTGTGTGTGTGTGTGTGTGTGTGTGTGTGTGTGTGTGTGTGTGTGTGTGCGTGCGTAAATTATAGCAGTGGCTTTAACTTGTAGCAGCAAATACGTACACATGTACTTAGGAATTTGTGCCAGCATTTGTTGCCTAGTAGTTGTATACCATTATATACACATTTATATCTATATAGCGTTATTATCAAGTGTGTCGTTGTTGCGGGTAATCTTATAACTCACTGAGGCAGCAACCCGACCTACTCTTCGTACCAGCTGGCCGGTGGTGTGTGTTGAATTGCACACACACACACACACACACACACACACACACACACACACACACACACACACACATGGTTATTTCTTGTATGTACATAACCTTCGTACAGCAACACCAGCTCTCTCTCTCTCTCTCTCTCTCTCTCTCTCTCTTCCTTTTCACCCCTCTCTTTTTCTAATTCCCCTTCCCTCCCCCTTGCTCAGATCCCCTCGTCCCAAACCTCCCCCCTCCTCCCTCCCCTCCCCTCTCCCTGTGTTCTCACCTAACGATGGTCCATCAGAGAGAGAGAGAGAGAGAGAGAGAGAGAGAGAGAGAAAGAGGTGATGGCGTGGTCAGGAAATCGTTTTATCAGTGAGCAAGGCTGGAGAGAGAGAGAGAGAGAGAGAGAGAGAGAGAGAGAGAGAGTAAAGGATTTCGCTTGGGGTTGGAGAGTCTGGTCAATCCAATATGGCCTGGAGACGCGCCTTCAGTCCACTATACCACCCTGCCTCACCCTGTTTAACACACTTTCCTGCCTCACCCTGTTCAGCCCACTTTCCTGCTTCACCCTGCCTCACCCTGTTTAGCCCACTTTCCTGCCTCACCCTGTTCAGCCCACTTTCCTGCTTCACCCTGCCTCACCCTGTTTAGCCCACTTTTCTGCCTCACCCTACTTCACCCTGTTTAACCCACTTTCCTGCCTCACCCTGCTTAACCCACTTTCCTGCCTCACCCTGCTTCACTCTACCTTATCCTGCCTCACTCTGCCTTACCCTGCCTTACCCTGTTCACCCTGTTTAACCCACTTTCCTGCCTCACTCTGCCTTACCCTGCTCCATCCTAACTTACCCTACCTCACCCTGCCTTACCCTGCTTCGCTCTGCCCTACCTTGACTTTCCTTGTCTCATCCTGCCTGAACCTGCCTTACCCTACCTCTGTCTCTCTATCCTTCCCCTCTTCTCTTCTTAGCTTTCCTCTTTTCTTCTTAGCTTTCCTCTGCTTAGCTGTCCTATTTCTTCTTAGCCTTCCTCTTATTTTCGTAGCCTTTTTTCACTTCTTACTTTTCCTCTTTTCTTCTTAGCTTTCCTCTTCTCTTCTTAGTGCTCCTCTTTTCGTTTTGCTTTCCTCTTCTCTTCTTAGCTTTCCTCTTTTTCTTGTTTGCTCTCCTTTTCTTAGCTTTCCTTATTTCTTCTTGGCATTCCTCTTTTCGTATATTTCCTCTTTTCGGCTTTCCCTGTCTTAGTTTTCCTCTTTTTTCTTCTTGGCTTCCTTCTTCTCTTCTTAGCTTTCTTCTTCTGTCCTTAGCTTTTCTCTTCTCGTAGCTTTCTTCTTCTTCTTCTCTTCTTAGCTTTCTTCTTCTGTCCTTAGCTTTCCTCTTCTTCTCGTAGCTTTCTTCTTCTTCTTCTCCTCTTAGCTTTCCTCCGCTCATCGTACCTTTCCTCTCCTCTTCTTAGCTCTCCTCTTTATATTCTTAGCTTTCATCTTCTTTTCATCTCAGCCTTCTTTTCCTTGCTGCTTTCCACTTCTCTCAGCTTTCCTCTTTTCTTCTTAGCCTTCCTCTTCTTTTCTTAGCTTTCCTCTTCTTTGTTTCTTAGCTTTAGTCTGCTCTTCTTAGCTTTCCTCCTCCTCCTTCTCTAAGCAGATCTCTCCTGCCTTGCACTGCCTTACCTACCTATCTGTCTGCTTTTGTGTTTCTCTCTCTCTCTCTCTCTCTCTCTCTCTCTCTCTCTCTCTCCATGGTGGAGGACTTTAAAACTTTCGCCATGAATAGTACGAGAACCGACTCTCTTTGAGAGAGAGAGAGAGAGAGAGAGAGAGAGAGATGATAGTCTCTGTAGTGTGAGTCTATTTAATACTGACACAAAGGCTCTTACTATGGGTTTAAGATAGCTCCCTAACACCTCTTGATTAACAATTTATTGTAAGATACGGGTGTGTGTGTGTGTGTGTGTGTGTGTGTGTGTGTGTGTGTGTGTGTGTGTGTGTGTGTGTGTGTGCAGTGTATGGTGATATTAGAATAAATAACGTAACTCAGAAGAGGACTTTCGTGCAATAAGCAAAACAAATCGCTTAGGAGCAGGTGTTAGGGAGGTTCCTTGATCGTCGATAATACCTGCCGATATTGACACATTAACATTTGGTGGGCTGACCTGCACCTCTTTTATCTTATTTTATTTTATTGACGTGCTTTCTAAATGTATTTGTTATTACACCTGCATATTCTCTGATTAATTACCTTTCTACACCTGTCCTCATCTCCCAGATGATACAACGGATCCCTTCCTATCACTTAAATACTAACTCGTAATGGCGTGAAAATACATGCACCTTGTTAATGAAGTAGGCCTGAGTCTCCTTGGTTATCAGTCAAATTTGTCCTCCAGTATGACTATATACCTGGCCATCAGCTGAAATATGTTATGGATCTTTGCCAGATGAAAAAAAAGACTATGGTGATGATGATGATGATGATGATGATGATGATGAGGAGGAGGAGGAGGAGGAGGAAGAGGATAACGACGACAATGATGATAATGATGATGATGATGATGATGGTGGTGATGGTGGATAAAAAAAAAGAAAAGAAAAAAGAAACATGCAAGAAAAAACGAAGGTGCTTTATTTTAAAAATTATCTGTACTTAATTTCTGTACATTTTAGGACACCACTAACTCCCACCAGAATATGTCTCTTCCTCCTTGCACAAAATAATTACAGAAATACATTTTTACGCAGGGCCGTAACCAGGACCTGAAAATAGACGAGGCGAACACAGCCCTACTAGGGGGGTCCGGGGGCATGCTCCCCTGGATATTTTTTTTTTTTTTAGCCCTAGCACCAAATATTGCAACTGCAGGTGAATTTGAAGTTTTAAATTAAATAAATTGGAAAATTTCAAAAATGTTGCTACAGTTGTATGTTTTTATTAACGCCATCTTTAGGGGTTGGGTGCACTGCATTCAGTTATATGTGTTCTGCAATACGACATTTTCATACATGCCAGAAAGGATTATTAGCATCATGTTAAACAGTAATGAAGCAAGTGTTGGTTGCTTAGTGACTACAGAAGCTCAATTAAATTTTACTCTGATGATACTGAAGACTAGTTGGTCTGTCTCATTACCCTCAATATAACTGAAATGTTTCTACAACCAACCATTATGAAATTGGTAATCATGAATACTAAATAAATAAACAGATTGCAGGACTTGGTTCTGGAGTCCAAGACAGCACAAAGAACATATGGAACCTTAAACTGATCCACTCCCGATGACCCACCCACAAGCACCGTGGGTTGGGGATGACAGGGATCAGTTTAAAGTTATGAAGGCGATCAGAACAAGTCCCTGGACTGTGGGGTGGGGGTGGACTGAGCAGCCTGCTAATGGAGGGGACGGGGAGAGGAGATGCCAGACGAGGCGGCTGCCTCGTCTGCCTCAACGTGGTTGCGGGCATGATAGGTAAGTATTAAACAAAAAAATAACAAAATAAATATATATATATATATATATATATATATATATATATATATATATATATATATATATATATATATATATATATATATATATATATATATATATGGGGGCGCTCACCATCCACTCACTCAATGTAGTGCTGCTGTCGGGTGTCTGCCCTTTCCTCTCCTCCATCCTTCTTTCCTTCTATCCTCTTCTGTCTTTCTTTCCTTCATTCTTTTCTTGTCCCTCTGCCCACGGGTGACATTACAATCCCTCTTCCGTCTTTCCTTCATTCTTCGCTCTTCCTTCTGTCTGTGGGTGACTCTACACTGAGTGACAAGACAAATGGTTTCCTGTACACCAGGAAACCATTTACTACGCTAGGTGGTAACCATATAAGCAAATTTTGGCGCATGGTGATTTAGTGGGTGATTATTGCGCTCCATTCGGATTGAGCCGGTGGAGGTTTATATCCAAGGGATGGTTGGGGTTGATTGCTCATGCAATGCCACTCAGGGATGAGTGAGGCTGGTCACTGATCTTATATGTCGGGACCAACTGCCTAGCCCCGGGCTCCTACGCTTCTCATGGGGCAATGTAGGATTGGATGATGGATGGATGGATATATATATACTGTATATATATATATATATATATATATATATATATATATATATATATATATATATATATATATATATATATATATATATATATATATATATATATATATATATATATATGCTTCCAGCATTTCACCACACACTCCATCAATTCCTGGGGCTTTCCCCTGGATTTAACTTTCTTCATTGCTTCCACAACTTCTATCCTACTGATTTCTTCCTGTCTTCTCACCTCCCTCCTTGTCCCAGCCATTCCCCAGCCACTTATACTCGCATTACTTCCATCCTCTACGTTCAACAATTCCTTAAAGTGTTCTCTCCATCTGCTCACTTTTTCTCCCTTCTCCACTAGTAATCTACCACTTTTATCTTTCACTCCCCTGCTAACTTCACTTCCACCCTGTCTTACTCTTTTCACCTCTTTCCAGAACATTTTCTTACAGTCCCTCCACTTTACACGATTATATTTACATAGCCATTCACTCATACACACAGACAGACACCGCGTGATTACATATATACACATACATATGCACATACACATGAAAGCATAGCACTACACATAAACAAATACACACACATAGGCTACAGAGACACATACATACACACACATATAAATACATCCGTACAGACACATGCTCATACAAACATACACACACATAAACATGCACATACATACACATAAATAGACATGCACCTACATACACATACATATATATACACCTGCGTAGGTACACATACATAAGAACATACACACACACACACACACACATACATATATATATATATATATATATATATATATATATATATATATATATATATATATATATATATATATATATATTTAGAAAAATTATTGGAGACGGATTGGAAACTAGAGAAAACTTGTTCTTTATGAGAAACTAAGATAAATTTTGAAAAGTAAATGTGTACTATTTATTTATTTATTTATTTATTGGATTTTTATTTTTCATCTTTTTACGTATATTATTTTCTTGGTCCTACTTCTTCTCATCCTTAGGCGAAAAACATGATGAAGGGGATGAAGATGAGAATGATGAACATGACCATGATGATGATGAGGAGGAGGAGAAGGTGGATGATGATGATGATGATGAAGATGATTATGATGATGATGGTGATGATGATGAGGAGGAGGAGGAAGAAAAGGGTGATGATGATGATGGTGATGATAGTGATGATGATGATGATGATAATGAGGATGATGATGAGGGTGATGATGCTAATGATGATAATATGCCTTTGGGTCAACTCGGAGGGAGAGTGGTAAACAGGATGAATCGTACCTCATGCTGGAGAAGTGCGAGTCCGAGGGAAGAGTTATGTATGTGGCAAGCGTAGCAGTAGTAGTAGTAGTAGCAGTGGTAGTAGTGATGGTGGTAGGCGTAGTAGTGGTGGTGGTGATGGTGATGACGGTGGTGGTGGTAGTATGGTCTGACAAATCTAAACTGGCGGCTAGGGTGTGGCGCCACCCTCTGTACAGTATTGCTATGTTTCCCAAACCCGCGATGTGAAACGGCTGTTATATATGTAAAAGGCAGCACAAATAAGATAAACACATACGAGTACAATGTTAACGTGTGTATTATAATATATGAAAGAACAGTAAACTTATTATACTTAAAATATTTATACGGCAATAAAGAAACGTGGCATAAGGATTTTCCAGTGGTGCTAAAAATAATATAATCACTATTATTGGTCTTGTACCGTATTTCTGGGGTGGGTAATAATGTCGCAATTATGATTATATGATAATTATCCAGGAATATAAGGAAAAATATGCCAATTTCTTAGGGAAAAAAATAATATATCAAACCCTTCTGAGCGGCAATACTCACACAGACCCAGTCTAACCAGGCCAGAGCGACTTGGTTCACTTTCCATTGTGTCCTTGACTCAGACAGGATGGCAACTCACCCAGCTTCCAATAATAAATATTTTTAAAAATAATTAGATATAATGAAAAATAAAGTAAAATGAAAGCATAAGTATATAAATCACTCATAAAAGTAACAAAATCCCCCAGGGTGACGCACATCTCCCTCCAGGGGAGAGAGAGAGAGAGAGAGAGAGAGAGAGAGAGAAACATAAGAACATAAGAAGAGAGGATAACTACAGTAGGCCGGTTGGCTCATCCTAGGCAGCTCCTAGAAGAGTAACTGAACTACTAGAATGAGATAAGGATAGCAAAGAAGAGAGAGAGAGAGAGAGAGAGAGAGAATGACAAGTCTGTTAAATAGAACTGATAATGAAGAAACTAGAAGCAAAGTAGAATAACAGAAGGTCGCCAGTGATGAAACTATAAATAAATAAAATAAAACTAATAAGCAAATGAATATGATAAATAGTGTAGAACAGGATACAAATATATCAAAAAAGGACATAATTATTAATCAAGAGCCAATAAATATTCAAATCAGTATTACCAATCAAAATTGACACATACACGATTGGAAATTAAATCTTGGAATGTTTCGTTTTAAGCTGGTTATATTTGCACGGTGTTGCCTATCGGACTTACGGATTTTCTCAGTTTTTTCGCATATTTCCATTTGTTTTAAAATAATATATCTTTTACCATTAAACTGAGTAAGAGCATTGTCAGGTGGTGACACGAGGGACAGCCCTGCGTGAGCGGGTCATGCTCGGTCAGTCTCCCGCCATGGAAGCTATATTAAAAAAAAAAAAAAAAAAAAAAACTACCTATAGACTTTTACCTTACGGGTGGTTTGGAAAAAAAGTCGAAAACAAGAGAAAAATAAAGAAAATACAATTAGTAGTCGTTAATATATATATATATATATATATATATATATATATATATATATATATATATATATATGTGAGCGAGAGAGAGAGAGAGAGAGCACGTGTGTGGCGACGATGTGGCAACAGAGCTAACAGAGTGAGGTCCCAGAGCGCCCCACCCAAACTGCCTTCGTAAAATAGAACAACTGTAATACATTATATTTAAAAATTAATAACCGAACTGGCAACTAAACCAGCCAGCAAAGTGAACATCCAGTGATCCAGTCGGACTGGATCACTGGACTTTCACTTTGCTGGCTGGTTTAGTTGTCAGTTCGGATATTAATTTTTAAATATAATGTATTAGTATCTTGACAATGCTCTTACTCAGTTTAATGGTAAAAGATATATTATTTTATAACAAATGGAAATATGCGAAAAACTGAGAAAATCCGTAAGTCCGATAGGCAACACCGTGCAAATATAACCAGCTTAAAACGAAACATTCCAAGATTTAATTTCCAATCGTGTATGTGTCAATTTTGATTGGTAATACTGATTTGAATATTTATTGGCTCTTGATTAATAATTATGTCCTTTTTTGATATATTTGTATCCTGTTCTACACTGTTTATCAAATTCATTTCCTTATTAGTTTTATTTTATTTATTTATAGTTTCATCACTGGCGACCTTCTGTTATTCTACTTTGCTTCTAGTTTGTTCATTATCAGTTCTATTTAACAGACTTGTCATTCTCTCTCTCTCTCTCTCTCTCTCTCTCTCTCTCTCTCTCTCTCTCTCTCTCTCTCTCTCATGCACAGAATTAAGTACTGTTGGTGGTAGCAGTAGCAACTAGTAGTAGCAACACTGTTACTACTAGTAGTAGCAGTAGCAGGTTGTGGTGGTGATGCTTGTAATAATAGTAGTAGTACTAGCAGTAGTAGTAGTAGTGGTTGTGGTGGTGGTAGTGGTAGTAGTAGTTGCTGTAGTAGTAGGCTGCTGGTGGTTGTAGTAGTAGTAGTAGTTGTTGTTGCTATAGTACTAGTGATGGTGGTGGTGGTGGTGGTGGTTGTAGTTGTTGCTGTTGCTGAAGTAGTAGTGGTGGTGGTCGTTTTGGTAGTAGTAGTAGTAGTAGTAGTAGTAGTAGTAGTAGCAGCGGGAGTAGTAAATGTTGTTGTTGTTCTTGTAGTATTGATGGTGGTGATGGCAGTAGTAGCAGTCGTCGAGAAAGTCAACCTGCTTTGTTTGTTCCCGTGAATCCAAAGAATAATAATAATAATAATAATAAATACCATTACTAGACACATGTACAAATTAATAAAGGGAATACTTCTGTACAAATAAAGTTCAATACCCACAGTATTTACATTCGGGAATTTCTGTAGAATGTAAATAAGTACTTGATATTACAAATTGCTTAATGTATGTGTAGTAGTTCTAGTTGTTGAAGTAGTAGTAGTGGTGGTGATGGTGGTGGTAGTAGTAGTAGTAGTACTAGTAGTAAAAGTTGCACCGTTATTATTATTATTGTTATTATTATTATTATTATTATTATTATTGTTATTTACTATTATTATTATTATTATTATTATTATTATTATTATTGTTATTTACTATTATTATTATTATTATTATTATTAGTAGTAGTAGTAGTAGTAGTAGTAGTAGTAGGAGGAGGAGGAGGAGGAGGAGTTGTTGTTGTTGTAGTAGTAGCAGTAGTTATACAGTAGTAGCAGTAACAGTAGTAGTAGTAGCAGCAGCAGTATTAGTAGTAATGATGGTGTTGGTGGTGATTGCGGTAGCAGCAGCAGCAACAACAACAATAGTCATGGTAGTAGTAATGGGGTGGTGGTGGTGTTTGTTGTGATTGTAATTGTGATGTTGCAACAACATCAGCCACAACTACTACTGCTGCTACTACTACTACGAGTACAATGCATTTCAACAATATATACATTAATTTATTAGTCTTTTATGGTGTCCCATTCTTAATCGTTCAGAAATATTTAATATTTTCATTCTACCATAATATTCACTACTTTTGATATTCTTATATTTTAAAGGATTTTCTTTTATTCATTGTTCTTCTCTCTCTCTCTCTCTCTC
>NC_137044.1:29989969-30254969 GCF_032717465.1 Coenobita brevimanus
TATCTCCTTGGGCATGGATGTCAAATTCCTTGAAAAAGAGGATTCGTCTTGTTATGAGCATTACTGAGTGTGTGTGTGTGTGTGTGTGTGTGTGTGTGTGTGTGTTTACCCAGAAAGGAGTTTTTGCCGTCCATCCTCTTTTATTGATCTTGTCCTTCAATAAATCCACTTTTCTGTTTTTACTTTACCCGTGTTTATCTCACCTGTGTAATTAGTGAGGCAATTAAATGTTCTCCATACCTGAGCTACGATAGATAAATATATAGCTGATAGATGTGTTTGTTTGTTTGACTGAGTTAGAGTGATTGTCGTTGTTTTGTTAGGGTTTTGTTATTGCTTTTGATTTTGTTGTTTGTTTACTTGTTTGGCACTGCTTAAGATTAGGTTTAGGTTAGGTTAGGTTAGGTTTCTAATCCGATTAAGTTGCCCAGTACAAAGTATGGCAACACTGTGGGACAGGGACTCTCAAAGAGGGACAACGCCCAAACGCTCTTCATAAAATAGACGTACCATAGGATTAGATTTAGAATTGGACTGGCATACATACATGCACATACACGCACATACACACATGCACATTCACACATACACATATGCACATATACACACACATGCACTTTCATACATACAGACATGCAAATACACTCAAATACACATATGCACATACACACATACATGTACATACACACATACAAATATGCACATACACATACAAAAATAAACACATAAACATCCACAGTAGTAAACATACAGTACATACACACAAACACACACATTTATATTTACATACATTCACTCATACACACAGACAGACACAGCGTGCTTACATACATACACATTCATATGCACATACACATGAAAGCATAGCACTACACATAAACAAATGCACACACAAGGCTACACACAAATAAATACATTCGTACAGACACATGCACATACATACATGTACGCATATATACATGCACATACATACACATATAACTACATACACCTACATACACATACATACATTTACACCTCCGTAGGTAGACAAATATACTTACACATACATACATACATATAAACATACATACATACATTCAGAAAAATTATTAAAGACGGATTCGAAACTAGAGAAAACTTGTTCTTTATGAGAAACTAAGATAAATTTTGAAAAGTAAATATCTACTCCTATTTATCTATCTATATATTTATTTATTTATTTATTGGATTGTTATTTCTCATCTTTTTACGTATATTATTTTCTTGACCCTACTTCATCTCATCCTTAGGAGAAAAACATGATGATGATGTGGATGATGATGATGAGGAGGAGGAGGAAGAGGAGGAGGAGAAGGAGGAGAAGGGGGATGATGATGATGATGATGAAGAGTAGGAGGAGAAGGGGGATGATGATGATGATTATCATGATGATGATGATGAGGAGGAGGAGGAGGTAGAACAAAGTGATGATAATGATGATGGTGATGATAGTGATGATGATGATGATAATGATGATGATAATGATGATGATGATGGTGATGATGATAATGATGATTATAATGATATCCCTTTGGGTCAACTCGGAGGGAGAGTGGTAGACAGGACGAATCGTACCTCATGCTGGAGAAGTGTGAGTGGAGAAGTGCGAGTCCGCGGGAAGAGTTACGTATGTGGCAAGCGTAGTCGTCGTCGTCGTCGTCATAGTAGTAGTAGCAGTAGTAGTAGCAGAAGTAGTAGTTGCAGTTGTAGTGGTGATAGTGGTAGGCGTAGTAGTGGTGGTGGTGATGGTGTTGACCATCACCACCACCACTACTACGCCTGATAGTGTACAACACAAACAGCCGGAGTTTACGTAATAAAATGGATGAACTGAGGGCTTTAATTTGTACAGAGAAATTAGACATTGCTGTTATTAGTGAAACTTGGATGAATACAGACACTAGAGAATATTTAGCAGAATATCAGATAAAGGGCTATTATATTTTTGTCAAACCGTCAGGGAAGAAAGGGGGGAGGGGTAGCTATTTATGTTAATGATTCATTAAACTGTTACAATAACGCAGACATTAAAGTAAATAGGGACACAGAAAGTGTCTGGGTTGAAATTAGTAACAATAGGGAGAAATTAATCTTAGGAGCAATTTACAGATCTCCTAAATTAAGTAGAGCTGATAGTAAAAACCTTTGGGAGGATATTAGGAAAGCATCACAGTCCAGCTTAGTAATAATTGTAGGGGACCTTAATCTGCCAAGGATAGATTGGAGAAATCAGACAGGAGATACAGAGTCAGAGGAATTTCTAGAGGTAGTACAGGATAATTTCCTTTATCAGTATATCAGGGAGCCCACCAGAGGTAATAATATACTAGATTTGGTTTTAGCTAATAAAGAAAATATCATTAGTGATATCGAGGTTGGTGGACGACTTGGTAATAGTGATCATGAAGAAATTAAGTTCAAATTTATTTGGGATTTCTGTTCCACTGAAAATACCTCCACCGTTCCTAATTTTCGTCTAGGCGATTTCGATGGCTTAAAAGCTTATTTTCGAACGGTATTCCACAGGGAGATTAGCTATTTGAGGGAATGCCAGGTCGGTGGGGAACCCCAGGTCATAGGTGAAGGGCAGGAAACAAGTGGGAATGTCCGTCAGGTATATACTGTTCAATCATATGTACTGAACATCCATTGCTTTCACCTGCTATTTACACATTTTTTACAAATTATTCTGCTTTCACACTTGCACTGTTAGAACTGCTTCTGGCTGTGGTAATCGAAGAAGCAGGTAACACAGAGGGGAACCTGGCGCTCATTGCACTGCCAAGAGGTGCGTTTGTGCTCAGGTGTGCGGCGGGTGGTATGTGCACACACCTGACACCTGCAAATTGCAGCCTTCCTTTTCCCTGTGGCATGCATAAGCTCAAGTCTGTGCCGATCCATATACGCCCTCTGCTCAAGTCGGTCGGGAAGTGTTACTGGATGGCGCCTTGGAGTTGCTGCTGTCACCCTACCATATCTTTCCAGCAGCTGCTGGACACAAGTCCTGGTGAACAACCTCAGGGAGAAGGACTTGGGTGGCTCGACCTTCATCTTGTACAGGATGAAGGCGTTCAGCATCGTCATATCTATGAGATGCAGAAAAACTTTCCTGTAGCACCTAGTATTCTTCCTGAGGCAGTCGATCTCACCAATCATCATGTTGGACTTGTCCACCAGCCGCATGTTGATATTGTAGTCCAACACAGCATCAGGTTTCATCACAGGTTCGCCTGTCCTACGGTCGACCTTCCCACTGTCTGTCATCTCCCCATTATGTACGGTGGTGAGCAAGTGCACGACCCTCTTGTCATGCCACCATATTGCCAGCATCTTCTCAGACTTGCGTAGGTGCACGTCTCCTTGCTGCGAGGTTCCTGCCTCTGGGAATTTGGGGAAGTGAGCACGATTACTTTTGACAGTGCCGCAGGAGCCAATGCTGTGCTCAGAAAGGTATTTGGCAAGTTTCGGTGCTGTATAGTAGTTGTCTGTATACAGCACATGATTCCCACCAAAATACTTTTCTAGGAGCACTTTCACTACACAGCCTGAGAAGCCAAGGGGGTGTTTTATCCAGATTGACAGTGTTGCCTGAATATATGACAAAGTCAAGGATGTACCCCGTCTTACAGTCGCACAGTACAAAGAACTTAAGTCCAAAGCGATGGCGTTTGCTTGGAATGTACTGAACAAACCGAAGACGTCCTCTGAACAAAACCAAGGTTTCGTCAATGACAACCTTCTGAAAGGGGTGGAAGAATGACAAACTTATCTTTCATTCTGCTCAGAATCTCCCGGATCTTCCAGAGTGGGTCGGTTTGGGAAGGTACATCGTTGTCGGCAAAGTGCAGGTTTCCCATGATGTTCAGGAAGTGATCTCTGGCCATGTACTTATTGAAGGTGGGTGAGGGTAGTAAGGGGTCCATGGACCAGTATTCTTCCAACTCATGCTTCTTGGAGTGTGGTATGAGAAGCATGAGGGCAAAGAACACATACAGCTCCTGCACTCCCAGCATGGACCACTGTTGCATCTTGGCTGCACCTGTACCACTTGCAGCACGTTGTGATTCATACCTGTTGGTCTCATCACATATGTGCTGCATGACTTCATCATCTAGGAAGGCCAAAAGGTAGTCCACACACTCAGCATTTTCGTCAATAGTGAAGGCAGGCTGAACTCCTGAGGAACTCTCATCAAATACTAAATTTTCAGGCACAAAATCTGACCCTTCCGTCCACGCGAAGGCGTCCAGGATTCCCTGTCGTGGCGGTGTAGGGCGGGTGGTGGTGGTGGTGGTGGAGGTTGGCTGTGAGGCAGATTTATCTCCTTCAAGGTCACTTGCACTGACCCTGGGTTGCCGTACAGCACTAGCAGCCCTTACCCTACTAGCTACACTACTTTTCACTCTCCTTGATTTACCTCTTCCTCTACGGCCTGCCTTCACTGTTGATGCTGGTGGTGACTCCGACGACGAAGACTCCGGAGATAACTCAGCCGACGATGATGAAGAAATGAGTGAAGTGGGGCTTGGGGAATGGGGAGGTGAATGCACTCGTGACTCATGGCAGGCTGGGTCATGTGGGGGCATTGTTCTGGGGCTAACACGCCGCCTTTTCACTCCCTTCCCAAATTCCTTGCCTTACTGCACTAAAGGCTCCTTTCCCTTGGAGCTAAAGACTACTTCCGACACTGAAGCACTCGTTGTAGCAGTTTCTGGCACGATAACCTCACCCGGCTCATCACACGATTCACCTGAATCGTCAAAATCACTGTCCATCATCACCATGGACAATTCTGCAAGTTCACGTGTCACTGCAGAATCACTAAGGTCTTTCCTGCTTCCCTCACTACTTTTCATAGGACTAGAGGTCGCGGGGCCCTTTGCAATGGGTGCAGAAGCGGCAGGAATGGCAGGGCACGAGTGCGACATGGTTTCAGTACAGCGGAGGACAAGGAACTAAATGCCGCGGCTTATCTGAGAAGGGAAAGGTTGACAATGACACTTAGGCTGACTGCTGCTAACTCATATGCTAATTTTTTATAGATAGAAAATCTCGACAATACATAAAGAAATGGGTAGTTCCAGGTGAATGTAAATGTCACTTAGGCTACTCCCTTCCTTTCTGATATATATTTTTATTACAGACATCGATTTACAAGGCATAAATCAAAGGAGAAATTACTGTGGTAATATAGTGAATGAATGCACATGAGGTGTTGTCAGGTGATAATTAGCCAATTCCTGGTATATAACACTATCACATACCTGATCTTTGTTTGGTGTATATTATTTTGTATAAGTATAGGGCATAGGGCTTATTTCAATGGATGAAATCTGTGGAAAAATCCAGGGGAAATTTGCGTACCGCAGTGCGGCGTGGGAGGTGAGAGGACAGGGTAATGGAGGGCAGGTAGGGAGGGGAGTCACGAAGGGGGTAAAATCGCTAAAATGTCAACAATGGATGGGAGTACAGATGAGATTTGGAGTGCTGACTAGTGTTGGACATTGGCAGTACTGATAGATGATACAAGCCACCACTTGAGAGCCCGGGATAATTCAAAATAACACAGAATCACAAAAGTGACACCCCGCGGTATGATCCATTGTGGCCGAGCGTCACTTTCGTGACGCTCCATGGTTAAGGGGTTAAGCAGAGTGTGACGATATTGGAAGGATTTTATATAACACAGATGAAGACACTAAGATACAGTAAACAAATAGCTTAGGAAAAGGCGTTAGGGAGCATCCTCACAAGACGAGTTCCAGAGAGGCGGAGGATATCTTCAGTGTTATGGTGTATATGTTTTTTTCACTTTTTACATTTTTCAGATGATTTTATTCAGTTAAGGAGTGATTTTTGGAACGGGGATGGGAAGGGTTGTGTGTAATATCCATTTACCATTTGCTATAACTTCCCTGAGCTGGATAAAATCGTCTGGAGCTAAGGGGTTTAGTGGCTGAGGTTTAAAAGAGAGAGAGAGAGAGGAAAAGAGAAAAACTGAAAGAAGACGGGAGAAAATAGAGAACAAAGAAAGAAAGAATGAAGATAAAAGAGAAAGAAGAAAAGAAGAATGGAGAGAGAGAGAGAGAGAGAGAGAGAGAGAGAGAGGAAAAAGAGAAAAACTGATAAGAGGGGAGAAAATAGAGAGAACAAAGAATGAAAATAAAAGAGAAAGAAGAAAAGAAGAATGCAGAGAGAGAGAGAGAGAGAGAGAGAGAGAGAGAGAGAGAGAAGGGGTGGGGCAATAGGTGAGAAAACGAGAAAATGATGGACATCAGAAGGGAAACGAAAGAGGAAGAGGGGAACAGGAAAATGACTATGATGAAGAAAAGATATTTAAAAAGGGAAGGAGAGAAAAAGCTAAGAAGATGGAAATGCGTGACTAAGAAAAGAAAAAAAATCTAGCATTCTTTCTCACCTGACCAGCGACAAAAACGCACAAGATATTCTACCCTGGACTGACTCACTCCAGGTAGACCCCCAACACACACTTATAGGTTAATGATGATGATGATGATGATGATGATGTATGTAGTTAATAAACGAAGCTTGTGTTATGGTGTTTGTCATCACACTGTCTTGCATACACACATGCACTTACGATCAAAATCCTGTCGTAAGTTGGGCTCTGATATGCAAGAAGGACAAGGAGGCTTCATAAATACATCTTAGTTACGACACGAAAATTACAGCAGGTTATGATTGTTTTCTGTAGGATGGTCAGGGAAGGGAGTGCAAAAATCATCCCTTGTGTAGTTCATCCTGTAAAAACCTTAGATACGATGGGGAATGGATCGTAAGTATACCATCCTTTTCGTAAGATTTATCGCCGCTAAGATACAACTAGATCCCGGCTGAGTAAAATTGAGTGTGTTTGGCTGCAGTAAAAAGCTAGATATGGAAGGGTAAGGGAGACTGCTTTTGCCTCCTTTACTACACAGTTTCTGAATCTAAATAAAGTCATCTCGAGGTAGGGAGAATTTGATTATTATTATTATTATTATTATTATTATTATTATTATTACTGGTGTTGCTATTATTGTTTATTTTGTTACTTTTGTTATCTATAACAATGATGTTATTATTTTGCTGTTACCGTTGTACTGTCACATCTGCGATCCAAACTTTTACGTGGTCAAAAGGGACAGAAATCAAGTCACTATTGATGACCACTGCAGGCTGCAATGGTAGAGAACTCAGATTGACAGAGACTCTCTCCCACTGGCGGCCTCTTCGGTTGCGTTTATTACTTTTCAAGTGGCAAAGTTAAGAATGGTAGCATGCCAAAATGATGAGGCCAATCTCCAACTAGGCCAACCAAAGCCCAACCTTCGCAAATTCCCAAAATGCTTCTAAGTTTTCACATTAACAACTACTATGATAGCTCTATACCACCAGTTCTCAAGGGTTATACAAACAATAAAGTACGAGTGGGAGGAATGTGTATTAACAAGATCAAAAGGTAGAAATCTTCCCCAGCTACTTGCTTTACAGATTAAACCTGAATCAGTTGGCACGTTGTTAGAAAAAATATATATATATGGTCCTAATATCAAATCCACAAAACTTAGCTCCTTTGTCCCAGTCCAATGTGTTTCTTCATAATCGTCCCTCTGAGCACAAAGTTCACTGGTCCTGTCCTCTGCCACTCCTGACCTCGACTTCCACACTGGTACCTTGACTCACGCACTGGGACCTGGACACACTCACTGGGATCTCGACCTCCACACTTCAACTTTGACTCACTCACTGGTACTTTGACCTCCACACTTGGACCCGCTAGAAGTTAATATGTATAATGAATAACTATTCTCCCCAAAGCAAGTAATCCCTTCACATGATCAAGAAAATCTCATAATAAAGAAACATGAGTTACAACACTCAGCATCTCAAATAACAACAGAATAACATATGACACTAGACACATAGGTCTGCTCAAAATAATACTTATTGTAGGGATAACATAGAAGAAAAAGTACTATAACAAATACAGTAAGCATGAATAACTTTTAACATCTAACCATGAAAATCATCACTGCATCGATATCATTGTGCCTCACAAAGTACCTACGTGAACATTGACTCACAGCACAGCCATAATAACTACTGAATTGCAAAGTCATCCCAATACATTAACCCGTCACGTCCCGAGGTTTTCCGCACCTCCGACATCCCCCAGTCCCGAGGTATTTAAATTTTTTTTTTGGCTAAAACCTTCGCTTTGGTGAGAAACATCGAAAATTCATAGAGAAATCGCTCACCTGAGGTTTAAAGTGCCCAATCCAGGTAGGAGTTCCTCCTTACCTGAGTGGGTTTTCTAACATGCTGGCACCAAAGAAAACGAGTTCTATGGGAGGGTAACTATTTTATCCACTCATAAACGGTATTTATTTATTTACTTGGTACGAATGTATATGTAGTATGACAGTATATTGGTTTTCAAGCAGTAATAAAGGCATTATAAGCATTGTTTCACTCACTAACTAATCACCATACCTGACCTATTTTTGCCACACTACCTGATCATTATTTCTGGCTGTTTCTTCTTCTAATGCTATGTAAACATTGTCCTCCACATTGTCATCGATTGGGGAATCACTCTGGCCCTGAATAACTTTACTAGCCAGGTCACTGGTAACAGGTCCTTTGCCAAGACAATGGCGTGAGGGGGGGGGAGGTTATGCAGTGTAAGGCATTGTCCCTGCTTGGTATCTTGTACAGGAATAGAGGAAGGTGTCCCGTGTATACATACGAAAAATCACGTGCGAAAATTGAAAATTGTGCAAATTAGCGACCTTGCAATTGCACGACGTACTGGTACGTCGCCGGGACTGGCAAATGCAAATCGTTGCAACGTACCCATACGTCGTCGGGACGGGGCGGGTTAAGAAATAATTCACAGTTCCCGGGCACCTGATATTTGGCCCACAAAAATCACACATTTATCTGAGGCTCAGACAGAACTCTGTAGCTAGTATTCTTGTATTCCAGTTACACACTAAATAATAAAGTACAATACACAAAAATATGGGAAATACCTCACTATTCAGCTCTCAGAATACAGAGTGGAGCAGGAAACTCGGGACTCGCTCTTCCAATGGCTAATGGCGTCACCATTACACATTTCCTGAGGAACGACAACACTTGATTCTACCAGAGTCTATTTCTTTATTTCGCCACTATTATCACTCATGGGATATCACTGTTCGTGCTTCAACATATCGGGCATAATATCAAATTACTTACAGAATTCCTTCGGGGGAGGGGGGGGGGAGGATGACGACAGTACCGACCATCTGCCACCTATCACGGCCGGTGAGCGAGTGAAACACGTCAAAACTGCGTGACGCAAAGGGTGGGGGGGGGGGATGGCGTACGCAATATAAGATTTTTATTATTACAGACTCGTGATAGACTCGGTGTGATGTCTTTCCCCTTACAATCGATTACCCGAAAAAAAAGACATTCTCTAGTTACAATAATTACTCACAAACACCTCTCTCTTTATACCCTTTCATCGAAAAACAATAAAAATCATCGTGCCTTACATCACATTGCGCACACGTACATTATGCTGGATTACATGACCAAAGGCACATGTTCCCATCCACTCAAGAATTTATTATAGACTTAATACTAGTAAATTACAGTTGGAAAAAAATAACTTAGCAATTAGGTAACAATCTATGTTCTGGTCACGTCCGCATGGTAACAACTATGCCCCGGCCACACTCTCTCACTAATCCGAACTTTTGGTCATATAAAATGAACTAAATACAACTCATTATCACTTCCGGGCACTACACCGTTGTTATTAATGTTTTTGTTATTATTGTTGCTATTATTATTATTATTATTATTATTATTATTATTATTCCCTTTTTTGTTATAATTACTGGTAGTATTAGTGTTGTTAGTTGTTGTTGTTTTTGTTGTATTTTTGACTGATGTTTATCTTACACGTCAACCAAATGGACTGCGGGTTGAGACTCCCCTTCTCCTACAGTTTACTCTCCTCCTTTCGGGGAACAGGGAGGCAGCTGGTGTCGTTTGCATAGCCAGGCAGTGGAGCAGCCTGGTTATATCAGTGCTACCACGTGAAGGCGTCCTTCTACACAAGGGGATTAATGATAAAATACACAGTTAATTCATTCATAATTGTACCCTTCACACACACATACACACAGACACACAGGCTATCAACGATGTAATATATTCATGTCATCAACACGCACATGTATAACCTTTAATGAATAATTTTACATAAATTAGTTACGAATAATCATGGAAAAAATGGGAGAGAGAGAGAGAGAGAAAGAGAGAGAGAGAGAGGGGTGGAAGTGTGAGTTAATGCGTGATCACACTAAGAAAACCTAGCCTAACTAACACACTAACCTAACCTGATACTAAAACGAACGTAACTTAACCTAATAGATTAATCTACGTAACACACTAACCTAACCTGATACTAAGAGAACGAACGTAACTTAACCTAATAGATTAATCTACGTAACACACTAACCTAACCTGATACTAAGAGAACGAACGTAACTTAACCTAATAGATTTATCTTTATATATATATATATATATATATATATATATATATATATATATATATATATATATATATATATATATATATAACAGAACGGAGGAAGGAAAAACAAATGAGTAAAAAAAAAAAAAAATCCATACACCAGATTACTGGCATCCTCCTTTCATAAAATATCTGTAACAGTTAGACTTGAACAGCTGTGGGTTGAAATTTGGAGGGAAACAACTCTGGAGAAGCGAGTTCCAGAGAGATGCAGTTCGGGGAATGAAAGAATTCTGATAGGCAGAAGTTCTGCAATATGGCTGAGTGACATTCCAGTCATGAGCTCTACCAGATGCCCGTGTAGCACGAGGGAAGGCATGGAGAGGTGGCACCATGGACGCAACTTCCTCTGAGCATTTGCCAAAAAAATATCTGTAAAATAATGCAAGGGAGGCAACATTCCTTCTTACTTGCAGGGGAGGTAGTTTATATGTAATGGCAGGGTTGTTAATGATTCTAACAGCTTTGTTTTGAATTTTGACTAGTTGTCTTAATGCAACGTCTCCACAACCATTCCACAAGGGTGAGCAATATTCAAGCTGAGAGCGCACATGACTCTTATGAATTATAGCTAACTGCTCATCGGCGAAGAAGTTACGGACTCTGTGCAATAATCCAAGATCCTTTGAGGCTGTTTTAGCAAGTGATCTGACATGAGAGGTCTAGCTGAGGGCACTGTTAAGTGAGGCGCCAAGAATTTCAATACTTTTGGAGATGGGAATATTAGTAGCGCTGAAGGTAATGTACGAATCTGGCGATATATGTCTATTAGTAAACTGTATATATTTAGTTTTACTAGCATTAAAAGAGACAAGGTTGTTTTGTCCTCATTTACTGATCGTAGATAGATCCTGATTTATGGAGATGGCTGTACTGAGTTGAAAGGTAGAGATATTAGACTTTGTAAATGGGTGTCTGAGTGTGAATGAATTATGTAGTGTTGAGTCATCTGCAAATGAGCGAATGGGATTGTGGGTGACAGATAAGAGATCATTAAAATGAACCAGAAATAGGGTTGGCACCAGAACTGATCCCTGCGGCACGCATGCGTTAATTGAGTAACACACTAACCTAATCTGATACTAAGAGAACGAACGTAACTTGACCTAATAGATTAATCTACGTAACACACTAACCTAACCTGGAAGCGAAGCTTCGACCCTGTTGGAAGGACACAACAGTTAGAGCAGTGGAAATGACTTATTTCAGAGGAGCATGTAGAGGTACCATTGGCATATGGGCCTGATGGAGTCCCTCCTGTTGTTCTCAAGAACTGTGCTTCTGTGCTTACTTCCTGCCTGGGCAAACTCTTTCGCCTTTGTCTGTCAACTTGTACCTTTCCTTCTTGCTGGAAGTTTGCTCTCATTCAGCCAGTCCCAAAGAAGGGTGACCATTCCCAACCCTCTAACTATCGTCCAATTGCTTTAACATCCTGTATCTCAAAAGTTTTCGAGTCAATTATTAATAGAAAAATTTTAAAGCATCTTTCCTATCACAACCTTCTTTCTGATCGTCAGTATGGGTTCCGTCAGGGACGCTCCACAGGCGATCTTCTCACCTACTTTTCAGACTCCTGGTCATCCTCCTTTCGGGACTTTGGCGAAAGCTTTGCCATTGCACTTGACATCTCAAAGGCTTTCGATCGAGTCTGGCATAAATCTTTAATTTCCACACTGCCCTTTTACGGTTTCTATCCTTCTATCTGTGCATTCATCTCTAGCTTCCTTTCTGGTCGTTCTATAGCCGCTGTTGTAGACGGCTATCGTTCTTCTCCTAGATCTATTAACAGTGGTGTTCCTCAGGGCTCTGTCCTATCACCAACTCTCTTCCTTTTATTCATCAATGACCTTCTAAGCAGTACATCTAACCCTATCCACTCATACGCTGATGACTCCACCCTTCACCTTTCCATTTGATTCCCACAACGTCCATCTCACCAGTTATTTCAACAGGCAAGGGATGAGGCTATGGCACACCTAATGTCTGACTTGGCTCGTATCTCTGACTGGGGTAAAAATAATCTGGTTGTTTTTAATGCATCAAAGACTTAGTTTTTGCACCTATCAACCCGACAAAATCTTCCACAGGTATACCCACTTATGTTTAATAATACTCAACTTAATCCTGCATCATCCTTGAACATGCTTGAGGTGTCATTTATTCGGGACTTGTCTTGGAAAGATCATATTACATCTCTTGTAAAATCTGCTTCCAAGCGATTGGGTGTGCTAAGCCGACTCCGTTCCTTCTTTACCCCTGCACAATTGTTGACTATACAGGGGTTTTATCCGCCCCTGTGTGGAGTACAACTCTCATGTATGGGGAGGCTCCCAACACACAGCTCTTCTCAATAGGGTGGAGTCAAAGGCTTTTCGTCTCACTAACTCTCCCCCTCTTACTGACTCCCTTCAACCTCTGTCTCTTCGCCGCAGTGTTGCATCTTTATCTCTTTTCTATCGCTACTTCAATGGTCACTGTTCCTCTGAACTGTCTGCATGCATTCATCCACTTCTACGACGGGCGCGTAGCACCAGTCTAGCAGCAAACTCTCACCCCTTTTCTGTCCAACTCTCTAATGCAAGAGTCAACCGTTACTCCCAGTCCTTCATTTATGCAACAGGTCAGCTCTGGAACTGTCTCCCTCTGTCTGTATTTCCTGCTTCCTATGATCTCCAGTCTTTCAAACGCAGTGTGTCCAGGCATCTCGAAATGAATGGATCTTGAATTTGGCTCTCTCTTGTATTTTGTTTTTCTCTTGAAGGGAACAGTATTGTGGGCTCATTGCCTTTGGTTCCTTCTTCCTCACATAAAATATATATATATATATATATATATATATATATATATATATATATATATATATATATATATGAACCTGGTATACTCCCAGTGGCTGGCTGGCGGTTCCTGGCAACTCCAACGTAGTAAGCTGTAGATTCCTATGAATGAATTTCAGCACTTGTAACGATGATTGAGACTGTTTGATCTGATTTTGGTTGTATTCATCAAGTGAACATAGATTTATCATAACTGAAAAACTATGCACACTTCTGTCAAGTAATAACGTAGTATTAGCGATCTTGACGAGAATTATTTACTGTAGGTGTGACTGAACGTATTAAGAAAATCATGAAAGTCGGTTTTTACTACTGTCGGGCTTACCACAGGTAGTGAAGACATGCATCAGTGAAACATCGAGTCAGTTTGATGCAAGAGGGTTAAACGAACGACTGACCTATCGCACATTTCATGCCTAACTATATTGCAACTTTTAAATGCGGAGCCTTTGTGATTTGATTTGATTTATTCAAAATAATGTCATATCAGCTATTCATCCTCCTCCGACATTTTTCCACCCGCACAGGCATTAGGCCGGTATGGCAGGGTGACCAGCTGTTCCAGTATGGTTCAGAAAGACATATAACACTTGATCACTTACAATGGAGATCAGTATTAATCGAGACCCACTAATCCCTCCTTAATAAGAATGATAATAGTTACGATGGGGAGTTTCAAAGCGCTTCAAAACGAATGGATGGTATATCGCCATGCAATTTTATAATCTTTACATGTTTGCCTGTTTACGTGTCAAAAAGAATAATGTGAGGAATATAGAAATATCTGTGATACAACTAATGGTTGTGAAAGCTATGAAAATGTTAGAAATACCGGCATGTGTTGGATTACATAAATTATATGACAGTAGAGATAACCGACGTGGTTGTTTATCCTCCTCTTCCCTAAACCTTTCACTATACAAAGTCCCTTCTTGACAAACTGTGGTCATATCGAGGTGTAATTGCCGTGGGTACTTCATAAACCCTCTAAGTACTTTTTAATATCATTAGCACATTACACGTGTTTATAATGGTAATTCCACGGCATTACATCATTACCATTAGCCTGTGTTACATCAGTGCAGGAAAAAGATATCTCAACTGTTTTCGCTCTCATGCCTGTTAACGTGTTCTAACCCTCCCTATTATGCAAATGGAAATATTTCTTCCCTCCTTATGCTGCTCTGCCTGCCTCGACCTGACACTCCATATCTGGGGTGCCACTCTTACGATTTGTAGATTCATTTTTTTTTTTCTAATATGCGAGATGTGACCTGCACATACCCACATTTATTTCGTGACTCTTACTCTGTAGGCTCTCACAGAGTAATGGCGCTGTTGTTTCGTGTGGGCTCCAGCCCTACTTGTCATTGTGCGACGGACTCAGTATTACAGCACCAACATGATGATATGGATTTTTACCAGTCACTCATTTGAACACCGACTGGTTTTGGAAATGTGATAATTTGTGTAACTGCCTTAATACAGAACATAATCCGTACAGTTATTGCATGTTTTAGAGGGTTATGAAGAGAAATTTGATAACTGACGAACTGATTGCTGGTTAATCAGTTGTTTATATGTGTTTAAAATAAACATTTGTATATATTTAGTTTATTATAACAATTTTTGATAATTGTAATCCTTTTACCATCTATGTATTAGGACTTAATATATGAAACGGCTCCCGCAAGTATTCGAATCCAACAGGTCGGTGATGTGGACGCACACTTGTGAACTTACAGTCTCAACATAAGTGACATCCTAATAAAAAAAAAAAAAAAGTAGAGGTAAGTTTTTTTTGGTGAATAATTGATGTGGAATGATTAACATATAAATGGTTACTAGCTGCTGCCGATCCAGTCTTGTCAGCTCCTTGACCATTCCTACTAATTGAAACAATCACACACAGCGTGTTGTGCCGAAATCCCACACATGGATATTATACAAATCCGGCTTTAAAATACAAAAAGGAGTATTATGATCATTCATCCAACCTCTCGTGAAAATGTTATATCAGTTTGAAAGGAGTAATTTGCCAGACCCCGTTAAGGTCGTTGTGCAATAGTTTATACAGCTATTTCATGACGTCACTCGCGTGTCTCACAAAACCGATGTGATGATTGAGCCGCACAACAGATGAAGGTAGCGTGCTTCAAGATGGATCGCCAGCATGACAGACTCGTCCTAAGTGGAAGAATAGTTGTCCCACGTGACACTGGGAAATCAGTACGGGCGATGGCAGCTGGTATATCCTGGCTACTGTTCGGTTATGGCTAAAAAGATGGAATGAAGAAGGAAACTTTAATCGGCCCAAAGGAAGACCGGCCAGGAAGACGACAACAGAATATGACCGGCAAATCCAAGGTGTTGCAAACAGTAGCCCGTTTACTAATGCAATGGCAATACGGGAGCAACTTCAGCTGGATGTGAGCGTTCAGACCATAAGACAACTATTACATGCTGCAGGCATACACCACAGGACCCCAGCCAAGAAGAAAATATTGACACCCCGACACTGCGACGTTAGACTGAGGTTTACTGAAGATCACGTTCAGAAAAATTTGGAGCACTGGGCACATGCGGTCTTATCCGATGAGAAGACATTCTGCTCGACGTCGCTTGGCAAAATACACTGTTGGGGGCGAAATGATTCCAGATATTGTTCTGCGTGATTCCAAAGTAGAACTGTAAGACTGATGTAATTTGACATCCACATGCACATTACAAAGTCAGATTAGGCGCTTCCATATACCTACACCATTATTTTGAATATGACTATTAATGTTGTAATAAAAGTAACTTGAACATTTACCCACCAACTATAACTGACAGAGATTTACACATAAAGAAATATATTCCTTTTTGTTAAGACATGGATTTCTATTTTCAGATATCAACCACGGAATATTTACGAAGAAGCGCGAAGCAGACATGTTACATGCGATGTTTGGGGGTGGATGTGCCTCCATGGAGTGGGAGATGTCGTCCAAATAGAGGGACGTTATACCACAGCCAAGTATGTGGAGATACTTGAGGAGGTATTCCTTCCCTCACTACGAGATCATGACTTCCCATTCCCTGGCCATATACTCTTTGTCCAAGACAAATGCCCAATCCATACAGTTCTCATCGTGCAGACATGGTTCCAAGAGCACCCACACCTAGAATTAGTGGACTGGCCTAGTCGTGGGTGTGACATGAATCCAGCAGAGGACATCTGGGCCAACATGGTAAGGTCGTGGGAGCCTGAACTCGAAAGGACAACGCAGCAATTCATGCAACATGTTTACACCACTGTGTGGGAGATACTCAGGAGAAAACAGTTTGCATATAATAATGTAACATCAATGCAGCGTAGATTGCAAGGTGTGATCGATAATGGTGATGGCTGGAGCAACTACAAATGGAAATGTGTATTGTTTACCTAGAATTATAATTTCTCTATTGTTAAAGAATACTTGTTGATTACAATATACAGATGTGACCAATGTGTTTGAGTATACAGTCTCTGTGTATTTAGACCCCAAAGTATCATGAGTTTCAAAACCTGAAGTAATATTTGTTCATTTATGTTTATTAACAAACTCATTTGTGGCAGAACAAATATCAGATTGTTATAAGATCAGTCTTTAAATAATATTAATATTCTTCATACATTACTTAATTCATTCCAGTTATATACCATATACCGTAAACCTCTAACAATCAGCAACAACACTGCTTAACACCACTGCTGAAACGTATCAGTCTAACACACTCCACTGGCGTCTCCAATACATTTACTCAGTATTCTAAATAAAACTTTCGGTTATTTATAAATGCAAGCATTGTTGGTGACGTCAAGAAACACGCGGTCGCATTATATTACTGTTTGCAACTGTGTCCACGACCTTGGCACAGAAACATTGATGCAAAAAAATTTAGGAACATCCAAATAAGCAATAATTTGTAATGCATCTCATCCTCAAATGTATCGGTACGAGACGCATTGGAAACGTTCATTTTTGGCTTACGGTAGTGATGGGTAGTGTCAGTTAGGGTAGTAGTTGTTCCCTAGGCAGTCTGGCCGAATAGCCTTGTGAGTTTGGTGTTGGGACGGCTGATGTGGCGTGAGGTGAGAGCAAGGAGGATGGGAGGGAGGAGGGGTGGCAGACAACGCCAAAGTGGCATGTGGCAGTGTAGGACAGATTAGAGTGGTGTGCAGTGTAACAAATGCTGTAATAAAACAGAAACAACACATTATACTCCAATGTAGATGTTAGTTATACAAGGCTTCAGTGTTCGTGACTGAAATATGCAGTTAGAGAGAACGAATATACTGTATATATATATATATATATATATATATATATATATATATATATATATATATATATATATATATATATATATATATATATGTTCGATGCTATCCTGTTCGTCATACGTATGGAATGATGAGTAGGGTAGGAATGGTAGGATCGACATTTTAACTCCTTGTAAAATGATAGCCACCGTTCTAACCATGTAAATATTGTTATATTTATATAAGGACAGGGACCACAGACACAAACTTTTCACAAGTTACAAAATTAAAGTGGAAATGTGCAGGACACATTTCGCAAATCAGATCATAAATGAATCTACATATCGTAAGAGTGCCACTACACCCAAGACATGGAGTGTCCGGCCGAGGCAGGCAGAGAAGCCGATGAAGGGAAGAAATATTTCACTTTGCCTGTTAGGAAGGGTTGGGACACGTTAACGAACAACAGATGAGAGCGAAAACAGTTGAGATGTCTGAGTTCTGCACTGGAGTAACACAGGCTAGTGGTAATTATGAAATGCCGAATATCTAATACTATAAACATGTGTAATGTGCTAATTATGATAAGTATTTATAGGTTATATGAACGGTATCCACGGTAATTACTGGAAGAGATTGGGAATGGTGCAAGGTTATGGAAAGAGAAACAATCACGTCTGTTATATTTACTATCATACAGTATATGTAGTCGAACACATGCCAGTATTTCTAACGTTTTCATAGCTTTCACAACCATTAGTTGTATCACAGATATTTCTATATTCCTCACATTATTCTTTTTGACACGTAAACAGGCAAACATGTAAAGATTATAAAACTGCATGGCGATATACCATCCATTCGTTCTGAAGCGCTTTGAAACTCCCCATCGCAACTATTATCATTCTTATTAAGGAGGGATTAGTGGGTCTCGATTAATACTGATCTCCATTGTAAGTGATCAAGTGTTTTATGTCTTTTTGAACTATACTGGAACAGCTGGTCACCCTGCCATACCGGCCTAATGCCTGTGCGGGTGGAAAAATGTCGGAGGAGGATGAATAGCTGATATGACATTATTTTGAATAAATCAAATCAAATCACAAAGGCTCCGCATTTAAAAGTTGCAATATAGTTAGGCATGAAATGTGCGACAGGTCAGTCGTTCGTTTAACCCTCTTGCATCAAACTGACTCGATGTTTCACTGATGCATGTCTTCACTACCTGTGGTAAGCCCGACAGTAGTAAAAACCGACTTTCATGATTTTCTTAATACGTTCAGTCACACCTACAGTAAATAATTCTCGTTAAGATCGCTAATACTACGTTATTACTTGACAGGAGTGTGCATAGTTTTTCAGTTATGATAAATCTAAGCCCTTGGCCACCCCGTCTGGGATACATGGCGTCTGGCAATGAATGAATGAAAAAATAAATCTATGTTCACCTGATGAATACAACCGAAATCAGATCAACCAGTCTCAATCATCGTTACAAGTGCTGAAATTCATTCATAGGAATCTACAGTTTACTACCTCGGAGTTGCCAGGAACCTCCAGCCAGCCACCGGGCGTGTACCAGGTTCATATGTGGCCAGTGGTACATGGAGAGACTTACTGACAAATGAGAAAGTGAGGGAGTGCTGTGGTGTGGATGAGGATGTGATAGAAAGCTTTAGGAGGAATACACTGAGATGGTTTGGCCATGTGGAGAGAAAGGAGCGCGAGACACTGACAAGGAGAGTGTATATAAGTGAAGTGAAGAGAGGGAAGAGGTAGGGGGAGACCAAGGATAAGGTGAAAGGATGGAGTAGAGAGGTATATGAGAGAGGGGGCGTGAGTTGGTAAGGAGGGCAGCGAAATAGCAGGGGACAGGGAGACGTGGGGGTGATTTGTTTGTGGCCACCCCTTACGGGATTAAGGTGTCTGGATTTATATAAACAGTGATCGACGAAGGGTTTACTGATCGAATTCAACGCTAACCTCGAGAAAGTGCTATTGAATACATGTATAGGCCTTCCACTGCCTTTGAGAGTGGAGCCATATAACCGCTATTTACTCTAACTTGGCCTAAAACTGCCATCTCTCCATCTCGAATATCGAACAGCAAGAAGAGATTATCGCTCGGATTTGGTGCTAGTCACGAAGAAGTGCAAAGGAAAAAATGAAGAGCCGTGGCCTTGTCTTTTTCTGCCACTGAGTCAGCCGATTTCACCATTGGAAAGGCCGAACCAAACTTAGTAAATTAATCACCGTCCAAGCCGGGATACGATTCCGACCCAGAGGTGAAATTCTCGACCATACTTACGATCGATTCTTTGTCGTAACTTGAGTTTGTTTTAACAGGAAGAACGAGAGACACTGTGGGGAGGGGGGGCTGGTAGTATGGTGTTGTGATCAAGATGGTATATTATTATGAAGTGAGTATGTAGGCGTTTTATCATTGTCGGATTTAGTATATCTGGAGGTGGGATATTGTTATAGAAGGTTTGATAATGTTTGTATGGTGATTGTTTTATGTGCCTAGGTGTGGTGTGTGTGTGTCATATAACAGCAGAGGTGTTGTGTACTGGAACAGGCTAATGCATAGAATTGTGTGCTCCTTATATGAAGGTAGTCTCTCACTTGGAAGGCTTTAATATCAGACGGCAAGTGACATAAGGAAGTGGATTTGGTGCAGTCAGTGGTGATGCATAGAACATTGTTCTGTACGATTTGGAAAGGTGTTGTGGGTGTTAGATAGGATGGAAGCCTATGCTGGGGAGGGGGGGAGGGAGGAGTATTGATCATCACTGATATAAACATTGTTTTTTAGAGTATGGAGAATGTTTCTTTTTGTGGCCCAAAAGTCTGGTCCTGTAGCTGGCCTGTGTGCATCGAATCTGGGGGTGCACCGCCTCTTGCCTTGCACATGGTCCTTGAAGGTGAGTCCGATGTTATGTCTCTCTAAGAATGTTGGTGTACGGTGTGTGGCACACGTACATTGATAAATAATGTGATGTTGGGGGGAGTACCTGCGTTCAGCTTACAGCTGGTGGCGAGTGTGCCGATGGATTTGGCTGGGGTGATTTTCAGCCTGTTGTCCTTAACCCAAGTCTGCAGTGTGTTGAGGTAGTCCTGTTGCAGTGTACAGGCTGTGTCTGCAGTGTGTTGAGGTAGTCCTGTTGCAGTGTACAGGCTGTGTCTGCAGTGTGTTGAGGTAGTCCTGTTGCAGTGTACAGGCTGTGTCTGCAGTGTGTTCAGGTAGTCCTGTTGCGGTGTACAGGCTGTCTCCAGTGTGTTCAGTTACTCCTGTTGCAGTGCACAAGCTGTGTCTGCATGTGTTGAGGTAGTCCTGTTGCAGTGTACAGGCTGTGTCTGCAGTGTGTTGAGGTAGTCCTGTTGCAGTGTACAGGCTGTGTCTGCAGTGTGTTGATGTAGTCCTGTTGCAGTGTTCAGGCTGTGTCTGCATGTGTTGAGGTAGTCCTGTTGCAGTATACAGGCTGTGTCTGCAGTGTGTTGAGGTAGTCCTGTTGCAGTGTACAGGCTGTGTCTGCAGTGTGTTGATGTAGTCCTGTTGCAGTGTTCAGGCTGTGTCTGCAGTGTGTTGAGGTAGTCCTGTTGCAGTGTACAGGCTGTGTCTGCAGTGTGTTGAAGTAGTCCTGTGGCAGTGTACAGGCTGTGTCAGCAGTGTGTTGAGGTAGTCCTGTTCCAGTGTACAGGCTGTGTCTGCAGTGTGTTGAGGTAGTCCTGTTGCAGTGTACAGGCTGTGTCTGCAGTGTGTTGAGGTAGTCCTGTTGCAGTGTATAGGCTGTGTCTGCAATGTGTTGAGGTAGTCCTGTTACAGTGTACAGGCTGTGTCTGCAGTGTGTTGAGGTAGACCTGTTGCATTGTACAGGCTGTGTCTGCAGTGTGTTGAGGTAGTCCTGTTGCAGTGTACAGGCTGTGTCTGCAGTGTGTTGAGGTAGTCCTGTTGCAGTGTACAGGTTGTGTCTGCAGTATATTGAGGTAGTCATGTTGCAGTGTACAGGCTGTGTCTGCAGTGTGTTGAGGTAGTCCTGTTGCAGTGTACAGGCTGTGTCTACAGGGTGGTTTGTACTTGTTGTGGTGATGTCATCTGCATATGAGACAATATATGTGGGTGGTTGGGGTTGGGGAATAATATATATGTATAGGTTGAAGAGTGTGGGCGGGAGATCTGAGCGCTGTGCAACTCTGATGTGGAAATTTCGTGTTGATGATGGGTTGGCCGAGAATGTAACATGTGCTTGTCTACCAGGCAAATAAAAGGCAAGCCAGCGCTTGGTGTTCTCCATGTTTGTGTTGTGTATTTAGGTGATTAGTTTGCGTTGGGGGAATGCATCAAAGGCTTTACTAATTTTTGTTGTTGAGATCAGTGTGCGCTGTGCGGGTAGAATGATAAGGTGTAACGTGCAATCTTAGTAGCTAAAGAAAACGTGTTACTAGTATTGTTGGCCAGCTTGTAATATTGTACATACGACGTACAACACAACGATTTATTACAAAAATAAATAAAACTGCTATTTTAAATAATAAAAGTATTGAAGTCCAAAAATAAAACAAATAGAGTAAGTCCTGTATTCCACTCCAACGAAAGCTCTGACACCAGACAAGGCATGTATATTTCACGAATAATTAGAATAGCTACTCTTTTCTGGAAGTGTATTCAAATTTTTAAACAGTGAGTAAAAGATTTTTATTAATCTTGCATTCCCCTGACGTAGTAATATTTAATACATTATGAAAGACCGGAGTACATGACAGTTGTACAGTATATGTTGTGCTACTTTTTGTTATTACATTAACCCCTTAACCGCGGGTATTGTTTTGGTCTGACTGTCCTCTCCCGCGGGGGTTTCAGCCAAATGTAAACAAACCTTTAAACCTTAATAACTCTGCACAGAATAAAGCTAGAGAAAAAAAATAAGGTACCATTAGAAAGTACAAACCTTCAGCTTTCCATTGATGTAGGTTTCATGACTTCGTTGACTTTCACAGGACGGGGAGAGCCGTTAGAAGTGAGGGGTGTGAAATAACTATTTTACGCCCCACACACCAGTACCAAATGCCAACCACTCTCTCATAATAGTAATATAAACATATATGAACACTGTACATACGATAAACACCCACTCTGTGTTCACTGAGGTAGGTAAAAGGCACTTCCCTGCGGCTGCGCCCGCTCTTCACTGCGGCTGCGCCTCACTTCACTGCGGCGGCACCCGCTCACTGACGTTTCCTGCGATCTTTTCATTATTTCTAACTTCTAATATTATTTTACATATAATATGGGCAATGTACATTATATTTACAATGCACTTATTACTATATTGCGTCACTGGCGCATCACAGAATTACATAAGTGCCGCAGAATTCCACAAGTGCCGCAGATTCTCTTATTACAATATCACTTATTATACTGGCCAATATTTCCTTTATTTTCTAGGCAAAATATCCCTTATTACTACATTATCCATTATACAATTATTGGCAAAGCACGTCACTGTCGCATCACTATATATCACTGTCACTTTCAGTATTTACTCAGAGAGTGGTACTCGGCAAAGCACGGAGTTACACATAGAGCGACTTGGCATTCAAGGCACTGGTGTGTGCTCATTTTTCTCGTCGTAGGCCTTCGTGTGGTGGTTGAACATACTCTGCAGCGGCCCTGTGACAACCTGCCGCCTGCTTTAGGAGGCAATTTCACAAGCTGGTGCCGGCTCATGTAATTGCGGCACTCAAGACGGTCAGGTTGTGTGTCAGAGTGTCGCCTCGGGATCAATGCCGTCACCTGACCAAATCGTTCAAGTAGCTGCTGAACGACAGTCTTGGAAAACTGTCTCAGTGATGGTTGCCTTATGCCCCCGACTTGTGTCTTGTAAAGAATGAAGGCATTGAGCATGCACATATCGAGCATGTGCAGGCAAGCCTTCCTGTACCATCGGGTGTTTCTCCTGAGACAGTCTATTTCGCCAATCATCATATCAGACTTATCAACGAGTCTCATATTTACATTATAATCAATGACGGCATCAGGCTTCATGATTGGCTCTCCCGTCCTGTAGCTGACCTTCCCAGTTCTCTTCATTTCCCCCTTGTGGATGGTGCTGATCATATTGACAACCTTCTTGTCATGCCACCTGATCGCAAGAAGCTTTTCTGACTTCTTCAGGTGAACATCTCCCCTGGATGATGATGATGCTTCGGGGAAACTAGGCCACTCTTTCCTATAGCTCCGTACAGTGCCAACAGTGCCAATGCCGTGTTCAGCAAGGTATTTGGAGAGTTTCGGTGCTGTGTAATAATTGTCTGTGTACAGCACATGATTACCACCAAAATACCTCTCCATCAGCACTTTTACAACGGAGCCAGAGAAGCCAAGGGGGTCTTTCCTGTTCACATCCATTGTGCTAGCCGAGTAAATGACAAAATCCATTATATACCCCGTCTCACAGTCACACAGCACAAAGAACTTTATCCCAAAGCGGTGGCGTTTGCTGGGGATGTACTGCCTGAATTTGAGACGTCCTCTGAACAATACCAGGGACTCGTCTATGACGACTTTCTGCATAGGCCTGAAAAATCGCATAAATCGATCCCTAATCTTGTTGAGGAAATCCCTCACTTTCCACAAAGGGTCAGTTTGGGACGGGTTGTCATAATCAGCGAAGTGCAGGTATCCAAGCAGCTGTCGGAACCGATCCCGTGACATATACTTCCCGAATATGGGGATTGCACACTGAGTTGCATACCTATTGGTCTCATCGCTGACATGCTGCACAATTTCATCATCAAGGAAGGCCAGGAAGTAATCAACAAACTCATCACCTGCGTTGCATGGGAAGGCAGGCTGTATTCCAGCATTTGTCATATCAAACGGTGGATTGTGTGGCTGGAAATCTCCACCGTCAGTCCAAACAAATGCATCAACTTGCCCTGTGCGTGGTTCAGTGGCAGGGGCAGGTTGCATTTCACTCGTTTCCCCGTGAGAAGGAGCTGATGTAGAGGCAATGGGTGAGGCAGGAGGTGAGGCAGGAGGCAAGCGGGAGGTGGGTGAGGCAGGAGGCAACGGGGAGGGGGGTGAGTGCGGGGGCGGTGAGTGGGGGGTGGCGCGGGTGAGGGAACTGAGCGGGGGGCAGGCGGGGGGGTTTCTGACCTGGTGCGTGGTGAAACTTGACCCTTTCTACCCCGCTTATCACCTCGCTTATCGCCTCGCTTATCACCCAGCTTTGCCCTCCAACTGCCACGCATCCCCTTTGTTCTAGGCCTGCCTGCACGGCCTGCACGGCCTGCCTTCCCTCGCTTTGCAGGCTTTGGTAATTCGTACTCCTCAGATGATGTAGACTGAGGAGAGGGCACGACAGATGATGATGATGATGATGTGAGGGCAATTGGGCTAGGGGAACGGGAAATTGATGGGAAATGCGTACTAGGGCCTGGTGTGGGAGACGTGAGCCTGCGCTTCACTCCCTTCCCACGTGCAATACCAGATTTGCCCATAGGAGCCTTTCCTTTCCCAGAGTAAGTTGGGGGTGGTGGGGGGAATCAACACGATCACTTTCATCACTGTCACTATCAATGGAAAATGGTTCACCACCAATCACTGCCAAATCATCACTGCTTGCTGTGAGTGTGTCACTTTCACTGCCACAATCAAGAGTAGTACTTACTGTTTTGTCCAGCTCAGTTCTAATTTCAGGAGTGCTCAACCCCTTCTGCCTCGCCGTCGGCAGTTCCTTTACCGGTGTAGAGGTAGAGGGAACACTAGCACTAAACATTGTAGAGGAGGAAGCGAGCGACGATGAGTCGGGACGGAGCGCCATTATCACGCACAGAGCTGGACAGATACTGACTGACGCGGGTCAGGGCAGGGGTGGGGGGGGTCCCCTCGGGGTTGGAGGAGGGAGGTGTGGGATGGCTGGCGTGAAAGAACTCGACAGCTACTCTTGCGTGAGAATATTTGCGCGCCGGGAAAACGCGCGGTGTTCAAAATATTCACGATCATTCCAGAATGCCACCCGCGGTTTGGTCCAGTTTTGTCGCCGTCATTCTGGAATGACACCCGCGGTTA
Organism: Coenobita brevimanus; assembly: GCF_032717465.1. Taxonomy (NCBI): domain Eukaryota; kingdom Metazoa; phylum Arthropoda; class Malacostraca; order Decapoda; family Coenobitidae; genus Coenobita; species Coenobita brevimanus. The sequence continues at coordinate 30,015,789 of NC_137044.1, forward strand.
AGGGGTTAAAAGATGCTGTACTGTTGAGCTGTGATGGCGAGTTTTTGGACTGGATTAGATGTGATTTTGAGAATGTTGCGGTATCTCTTGCCTAGCGATTTATATTTCACACTGCACCTCATTATCCTTTTGTTATTGAAGCAACTATGTCAGCACTAAAGGTCTATAAATAACATACAAGAGACTTAAATGTATTCTGCCAAATAAATCGCTAAGAAAGACGTGCAATGGAGCCTGCTATAGAACCACAAAATAATAGATATATTAGTAAAGTGGTTAATGAAGGCTATATCTAACCCCTCCTGTTAAAAAAGTCTCATTTAATATAATCGTCTGGAGACGGACAAAATTATATATAAAGTACGTCACTGCAGTATATGAATTTTTTAAAAGGAAAATTGGATTACGTGTGTATAACAGAAAACCAAATAGTGGCATGGTCGTGTTACCTTTGGTGTTGTGCGGGATGTTTTTAGTCCGACCTCTCGTCCTAAAAACGCCCGCGACCGAGCGGGGTCCTCTTTCCGGACCGGAGTTAAAGCACCAACAAAGGAACAGGGCATAAAAACTCGGCAGTACATCTTAACACATCTATTGCACTTATTCAATACACCTAACAATATAGGAACAGAGAGACACTGGATATGGTATGAACAGGAAGACAGAGCGGGATTACTAACACACACTATACACACACAGGAATGTCAAGGGCAGAATTCATACATATGTTATAAGTTAACAATCACTAGAGTATGGCAACGGTATTATGAATAGCGAATAATTATCATTTGGTGTTCTAGACAAGATGGACATCATACAGTTTGAACAACCGGTCTAGTTGGCTTTTATTTGCATATATCTGTTCTAGCACGCGGCACGTCCTCAGGGATTGTCACTTTGCCGCGGCGACAGTGTTGCATCGCACACACACACCACAAAGACAGTCAGAAGACGGGACGTGCTTGCTGGGAAATCCCCAGGTCCTGTACTCCTCACTTACTGTTTTTTGATCAGCCCATACCCCACTGACCGGGCTAATGTATGGCCCGGCCTGCACTATATGTGCAGGGAATCTTTTAACGAGCGTTGCATTGGTTTCTGATCTTCTCTCCACTGAATTAGTTTCTCTACATTCAATCACTTTATATATATATATATATATATATATATATATATATATATATATATATATATATATTCCCTGGCTCTGATTCACTGTCTTGAGGTTCGTCACTATAGTATGTCACTTCACGTTAATTTCTGCAGTTTTACTGTCACTGTCTCTGAGGTTTTCACTTATACTTTACGGGCGAGATGCGTTGAGATCGCCACGAGTACCCGGTACCTGGGTTAGCAGAGGTGGCGTCCGGGCGTGGGAGGGGTCCTCCAGGGGAGCCCTCCTGCGGGAGACAGGATTGCCTGCAGGGGTGTCATCTCCTGGACTACCTTCATCCAGGGGGTGCAGGGAGGCCCTTCACTTTGGGGGCCTCGACCTGGTGAGAGGCCCTCGTGTAGGAGCCTCGTCAGTGGGGTGCAGGGAGGCCTGCCGGTCTGGGGGCCTCGACCTAGTAGGTGGTCCTTGGGGCTGGGGCCAAACAGTTCTAGGAGCCAGGCCTGCCACCTCTTGCACCTGGCGGAGGGCCATGGGGGAGTGGGGCCCAGACAGCCCTGCTCAGGGGCTTGCTGACCAGCACTGGAGGTCTGGGTGCTGTGGTCACCTATAGGGCAAGGCACCGTCAGGAGGGAACTGTGGCACCTCTTCCCTTGGGGCGTCCGTCAGGGGCCGGGGTCGTCCAGGGGTTCGCTGCAGGGCCGGTACAGGACCGCTCCACCACTCTAGGAACAGCAGCACCTCCGGAGAACCACACCTGGAGGGAGAGAGAGAAGGGCATTCCATGCAGCCGAGAGGTAGGGGGCCAGCCGCGCAAGGGACCTTCCCCTCTGGGAGAACCCTAGGAGTTGTAGATGAAGGGCATATGATGGCCGCTCCTTCCCCCACACGTACGATGGCCATGTTGGCAGTTCCACAGCTTCTGAGGGTAGCAGCTGAAGGGCGTACAATGGCCACTCCTTCCCCCACATGTACAATGGCCGTGTTGGCGGTGCTGCTCCCGAAGGAGTAAGAGACAGATGAGGGGTGTACGATGGCCACTCCCTCCCCGGCACGTACGATGGCCATGTTCGCAGTTCCACTTTTCCTTCCTTTGCCTGTTGGTGTGCACTCAATAGCTACTCCACCGAGGCCGTCTCCAGATAGGCCTGTAACCGAAGAGCGTACGATGGCCGCTCCTTCCCCCACACGTATGATGGCCGTGTTGGTGGTGTTACAGGAGGAAAACAACTGAGGGGCGTACGATGGCCGCTCCCTCCCCGGTACATACGATGGCCATATCTGCGGTGTTGCTTGGGACTGTTTCTGGAGCAGTCCCACCCCGAACCTGGTGAAGGCTGCCCCGCTTGCAGGGTTGTTCCCTCTTCCTGTGTGGTCGCCGTTGGGTTGGTTCCGCGGAAGAGGGTCCCAAGGTGGGGGTGCCCTGGTTACCTTCTTGCTCCTGCCCAAGCTTACCTTGCCCTGGCCTGTCACGGTGTCTTCCTGGGGTGGTGGTGGGGCTGCGAGTTGGGAGTGGGGTGGGGGGTGGTGGGGTGGTTGGTCCAGCGGCGGCGGCGGTACGTATTCTACCACCCTCCGTGGTCAAGAAGTCACAACCCCGTGCCTGGAGGTGGTAGGTGGTGGTGGTGGGTGTCTGGTGAACCGGTTGGATGTGCCGGAGGAGGTTTGTCCAGTGGTATGTGGCGATGTTTGGCTCCTGGTGGGGGTTGAGGGTGAGCCAGTGCGATGATGGCTTCGTTGTGTGGTGTAGGATGTGGAGGAGTTGCTGGGTCCCCCGAAGTCTGACAGGTGGGTGGTTGTGTGGGCGCCATTGCATGCGGTCAATTCGCATCTCGGGAGGTGGTAGATGGGGCAGAGGTAGAGGCTGTATGCTGGTGAGGGAGGAGGGGATGGGTCTTTTATGCAGGAGGATATGGTGGGAGGAGCGCTGTCCTTTGGGGAAGTGGGACTTGGGGAGTTTCCACCGTGTTTGATGGATGGGGAGTGTGATGGGGTGGTGTTGGGGGGATGGGTGGTATGTTTTGGGGAGTGTGAGGTAGCAGGAGAAGTGGGAGTGGGTGTAGGGGTGTATCTTGAGGGTGGGCATCCTGATCTGGTGGTAGTGGTGGTGAGGGTGGGTGTTGGTGGTGAAGGGGAGGAGGCACGTGATGGCGTGGGCATTCTAATTTGGTCAGAGGCAGTTGTGGGTGGGGGTGCTGGGTGACGTGTGTAGTGAGAATGGTCGGTGGGCAGGGGGGGGGGCCAGAGTGGGCGCGTGGGCAGTGTTGTTGGCAGGTAGAGTGTGTACACTGGTGGGCTAGTGGGTGAGGTGGTGCGTGGAGGGGTGTGGGAGGGGTGTAGGGGCGGCGGTGGTGGTGTGGTGGTTGTGGGTGTGTATTCCATCTGCCAATGGGGTGTGGGGTGGTTGGTGGGTGCCGCGGGTGGTGGTGGAGAGTTGCGTGGTGGAGATGGTGCTGTGGGCGTGAGGGAATCATGAGAGGGTGGAAGCGGTGAGGGGTCAGAATCGGGGAGAGTTGGTGCTGGGTCGGGTGTCGGTGTATGGGGCAGTGGGTGAGGCGGAGGGGGGGATGAAAAGGAGTAGGTATATGAATCAAGGGGGTGATTCTTGGAAGATGCCGAGGCGGGTGGTGCGCGGCGGGAGGTGTGTGGCGCGCAGGTGAGTGTGGGTTCATTGTTGGAGGGGCAGAAGGGACGCACGTGTCTGTTATGGTATGTGCATTTTTGGCCATGGTGGCTGATAGTGACTTGGTAGGGATTGGGGATGTGGGTGATAGTGAAGGGACCGACAAATCGGGGGGAGGTTTTGCTGGGGATTGGCAGACATGCCACGACGACAGAATCGCCTGTCTTGTAGGGGTTGGAGGGGAGTGTGTCGGGTTGTAGGTCCAGTTTGGCTTGGAGGTGGTGGAGGTGTTTTTTCAGGTGGTGTAGGGGGTCAGTGGTGGAGGGTTGGGTGGGTGGCTGGAGGTGTTGACGGAGGGGTAAGAGGAGTGGGGCTTCCCCGAAAACTCGCTTGTGGGGTATTATGCTGTCGTCTCTAGGGCATGTGTTGAGGCCCCATTATGTGATTTTAATATGGGCCGGCCAATCATCGTTGCCTGTTTGCACAATTCTGGTTCTGACTTGGTTTAGGAGGGATCTATGGCTTCTCTCACAAATGCTATTTCCCTGCAGCCAGTATGGAGAGGAGTGGGAAATATGGTAGCCAAAGATTGTTGCAAGTTCCTCCCAGATTTTGCCCATGAATTCGGGGGCGTTATCTGAATGTAGGGCTTGGGGAATCCCAAAGTAGGGAAAGACGTGGCGGACTAATGCGTCGGCGACTGTGATGGCGTTGTGGTGTTTAGCGAGGCAGGCGATGAACTTGGAATAAACATCAATGAAGGTGATGATGTATTTGTATCCCGCTTTGAGTGCGAGATGGCCGACGACATCAACTGAGAGCAGTTAGCATGGTTTTTCAGCCGTGAGTTTCCCCAATGGTCCAGGCATGCATGTGATATCTTTCCCCAAGGCACAGGCTCGGCATGCTTGAATGATGTTTTTGGCAATGTTGGAGGGGTTTGGTGTCCAATATATGGCTCTGAAGATTTGCAGGAACTTTTTTGTGCCGAGGTGAATGCCATTGTCGGCGTGAAGGTGGAGCATGGCATCGTGTGCAGTGTCGGGGTCGAGGACAATATGGCCATTGGGGTTGAACAGTTGATTGCCTTGCTGGTATGGTTTGGCGAAGGTACGTGGTGGGATCCAGGTGGGGCTTTGTTTGTTCCGCCACATTTACAATAGGTCAGTGTCTGGTCGAATCGCGCCAACAGGGAGGCGCGAAAGGGCATCGGCATTGGTGTGTAATTTTCCTGGCCGGTAGGATATTTTGAAATCGAATTCCTCCAGAGCCTCTCGCAAATGAATGAGTTAGGCGTTGGTAGTGTAAGATTGTCGTAGCCATTAGACTGATTGGTGATCTGAAATAATGACTACGTGGGTGCCAAGATGTATGAACGGAAATAGTCCAATGCCCAGACGATGCCAAGGCACTCGTGCTTGGTGGCAGTGTAATTCCGTTCGGCCTGATTGAGGGTGCGGCTGGCACAGGCGATGGTGTGTTCGTGGCCGTTTTGTACCTGAGCTAGTACAGCCCCTATGGCAATGAGGGAGACGTCGGTATAAAGGCGGAAGGGGAGGTTGTAGTCCGGGAAGGCTACGATTGGGGCTGAAATGAGTTTTGATTTGAGGGTGGTGAATGCTGTTTTCCTCGCATCTGTCCAGATGGATGGTTTGACCTTTTTTATGAGGTCATGTAGGGGTTTGGCGATGTCCGTGAAGCCTTTGATGAAACATCGGTAGTAAGAAGTTAGGCCTAGAAAGGCCTACGTTTCGTGAACATCTCTGGGTAGAGGGAGGTCGGCAATGGCATGGAGTTTGTCGGGATTGGGAAATATCCCCTCGGCTCCGATCACGTGCCCTAGGAAGGAGACAGATCTCTCGGCCAGGACGCATTTGGATGGTTTTAGTTTAAATCCGGCATGGCATATACGGAGGAAGACTTGTTTGAGGCGGTGGAGGTGGTCTGCCCAAGTACGGCTGAATACGATGATGTCGTCGAAATACGCCAGCAGATTTTCCAGGTAAGGCCACTCAGGACTGACTCCATGAGATGGGAGAATGTAGCTGGAGCATTGCAGAGTCCAAAGGGGAGGATGTTGAACTCGTAATGTTTGCCGTTTGAGGTTGAGAAGGCCGTTTTTTGTTTGTCTTCCGGATGGATGGGGACCTGCCAGTAACCCGACTGCAGGTCGAGGGTGGAAAACCACGATGAGCCGTGTAATGAGTCGAGGGAATTATCAATTCAGGGTAGGGGTGTGGAGTCCTTGGCAGTAACATCACTGAGCTTGCGGTAGTCCACATAGAACCGCATAGTGCCATCCTTTTTTCTAACCAGCACGACAGGGGAGGACCATGGGCTGGTGGAGTTAGAAATAACGCTGGCACTGAGCATGTCCTGGACCTGCCAGTCTTCCTCTGCTCGCTGATCGGGGTTTTTGCGGCGTGAGGGTTGACAGATGGGTGGGCCGGTGGTGTGGATCTCGTGATTGAGATAGGTAATGTGGCCGATGTCTGATGGGCCTGATGAAAAAGGTCTTGAAAATCCAGGAGTAACTGTCGGAGGCTGTTCGTTTGGGTGGGGGAGAGGTGGGAAGGCAGAGTAGGTAGAGTGGGAGGGGTGGAGGAAGAGGAATCGCAGGGTTCTGCTTCCTCCATATCGCCTACGATTAAACCTCATGGTAGGGTAAGTGGTGTGGGGGCGAGGTTCGCGATACGGACTGCACGGACATGGGGGGGGAGGAAAGTTGGGGATACTAAACAGGATGAGAGGGTCCGGTGGGTAGGGCTGGGGAGAAGAGGATGGAGTTACCGGAGGGTCGTTTGAGTTGTAGCCAAGCCTCATGGTAAGGTGGAATGGTGATAGCTGAAGCGATGGTAGCGGGAAAAGTTGGAGGTGAAGGTGGAACAGGTGAGGGAGAGGGTGAGGGGTGGGGGTGAGGAGGTGAGGTGTGGGGGGTGACAGGGTTGGTGGGTTGCATGTGCAGAGTGGTTGGGGGGAATGAGTGGTGGGTGATGATGGTGTGTGTGTGTGTGGCGTGAAGGGTTATGTTGTTGTTGTTTTTTCTGGGGGGGTGTTGGGGGCTGGACAGAAGTGGAGGCAGCGTTGGTATCAGTCTATGGTGGTGTGCAGCTTCTGTAGGAGGTCCAGCCCGAGGTACCCGTCGTATGCATGGCAGGTGGAGTCAAAGACAATGAAGGGGTGTGTGGTGGAAGCATGTTGGTGAGTTTCAGTCCGCAGGGCCCGCGTTTCTCCACGGATAGGCAGGGGGCCATCCCCCGCGTCTACGAGGTTGGCTGAGGTGGAGAGAAGGGGGCCAAAGGCGGAGCTGTGGCGGGAGTAAAAGTGTGAGTATAGGCATGACCTGACAGCTCCCATGTCCACCAGTAGCCTTGCCTTGACCCTGTTCAGGCGTATTTTGTCGTAGACTGGGGGTCTGTACTTGTGGGAAGTGACCCCCACCACCGTGGGGAGGTGGGGGGCGGACCTAAAAATCCATCTGCTGAGTGTGGTCTTCCTCACTGGGTTCCTCATTGCCTGGCTCTGCGTACATTATGGGTGGGGCGTCATCGTGTGAGGTTTCGTCCTCCAGGGAGGATACCTTTCTGCGCCCTTGTGTGAAGGGCCTGCGTCAGCTAGCTTTCAGTTGTTCCTTGATGTCATGCAGGGGGCAGGTGCGACTGCAGGCCGAAAATTCCCAGGGGTTAATTGAAATGAGATTGTGGTTTTCCCTGGGGTTAGGACATTTCTTCAGGGGGTAGGCCCTGGGGATGGTGAGGGATGGCTCCATGGTAGGCTGGGTGAGTGGCATCCTAGTTTTGGGTGGTGGAGCCTTGGTGGTGGGGAATTTGCTAACAGCGTGGATAGGCTGGGGTGCGGGGCAGGTGGCAAGGAGACATCGTACGAGTTGTAGATCTCGATACATGTTTCCAGAGGGATCATGGATCGTAAAATGCTCCCTACCGTGCCTGGGAGGACTCTCAGCAGGGTATTAGATGTGTGTTGATCCCGGGTGGCTGCAGTTGCTTCGAGATAGGCGGCGGTGACGAGTCGCCGTGCATGGACGAAAGTGTCGTCTAGGCAACTGTCATAGGTGAGGGCGTCAAGTTGCGACAGGGTGACAACTGTGCCCAGTGAAGGGGTGGCGGCCTGTTTCACGATGTGTGAGAATTGATCCCATGTCAATTCCTGGACGATTTTTGAGGCAACACTTGCAATTACTTTGCACAGGTTGGGTAGTGTGACTGCTATTTTCTCTCTGTCAGTGTCAAACCCGATATCTAAGAGAGGTTTAACCGTATCGAAGTAGACGTCAATGTCATATTGTTCAGGATTGAACTTTGGCAATAGGATGTGAGGTTTGGCTGCCGTTGTGTAAGTTTCCCTTATTGTGTTCCTCTGTGCTTTAATCGGATCCAGAACCACTGCTGGCCACCAGTGTTATGCGGGATGTTTTTAGTCAGACCTCTTGTCCTAAAAACGCCCGCGACTGAGCGTGGTCCTCTTTCCGGACCGGAGTTAAAGCACCAACAAAGGAACAGGGCATAAAAACTCGGCAGTACACCTTAACACATCTATTGCACTTATTCAATACACCTTACAATATAGGAACAGAGAGACACTGGATATAGTATGAACAGGAAGACAGAGCGGGATTACTAACACACACTATACACACAGGAATGTCAAGGGCAGAATTCATACATATGTTATAAGTTAACAATCACTAGAGTATGGCAACGGTATTATGAATAGTGAATAATTGTCATTTGGTGATCTAGACAAGATGCACAGTATATAGTTGGAACAACGGACCTAGTTGGCTTATATTTGCATATATCTGTTCTAGCACACAGCACGTCCTCAGGGATTATCACTTTGCTGTGGCGACAGTGTTATACTGGTTTCTGATCTTCTCTCCACTGAATTAGTTTCTTTACATTCAGTCACTTTATATATATATGTTCTCTGGCCCTGATTCACTGTCTTGAGGATCGTCACTATACTGTGTCACTTCACATTAATTTCCGCACTGTTTTACTGTCACTGTCTCTGAGGCTTGCACTTATACTTTACGGGCGAGATGCGTTGAGATTGCCACGAGTACCCGGTACCTGGGTTAGCAGAGGTTGCGTCTGGGTGTAAGAGGGGGTCCTCCAGGGGAGCCCTCCTGCAGGAGACAGAGGATTGCCCGCAGAGGCGTTGACTTCCTTCGTCCGGGGGGTGCAGGGAGGCCCTTCACTCTGGGGGCCTCAACCTGGTGAGAGGCCCTCGTGTAGGAGCTTCGTCAGTGGGGTGCAGGGAGGCCCGCCGGTCTGGGGACCTTGACCTGGTAGGTGGCCCTCGCAGCTGGGGCCAAACAGTTCTAGGAGCCAGGCCTGATGCCTCTTGCTCCTGGCAGAGGGCAGTGGGGGAGTGGGGCCCAGACAGCCCTGCTCAGGGGCCTGCTGACCAGCATTGGAAGTCCAGATGCTACGGTCACCTATAGGGCAAGGCGCCATCAGGAGGGAACTGAGGCACCTCTTCCTTGGGTCGTCTGTCAGGGGCCGGGGTCGTCCAGGGGTTGGCTACAGGGCCGGTACAGGACCGCTCCACCACTCTAGGAACGGCAGCACCTCCGGAGAACCACACCTGGAGGGAGAGAGAGAAGGGCATCCCACACAGCCAAGAGGTAGGGGGCTGGCCACGCAAGGGACCTTCCCCTCCTGGAGAACCCTAGGAGCTGTAGATGAAGGGCATAAGATGGTCACTCCTTCCCCCACACATACGATGGCCGTGTTGGCGGTTCCACAGCTTCTGAAGGTAGCAGCTGAAGGGCGTACAATGGCCGCTCCTTCCCCCACACGTACGATGGCCGCTCCTTCCCTCATACATACGATGGCCATGTTGGCGGTGCTGTTCCCGAAGGAGTAAGAGGCAGATGAGGGGCGTACAATGGCCGCTCCCCCCCCTGACACGTACGATGGCCGTGTCCGCAGTTCTGCCTGCCCGACGGGAAGTAACTGAAGGGCATACAATGGCCACTTCTTCCCTCACACGTACGATGACCGTGTTGGCGGTGTTACTCCCGTAGGGGGAGGAGGAAGTGGATGAGGGGCGTATGATGGCCGCTCCCTCCCCGACACGTACGATGGCCGTGTTCGTGTGGTTCCACTTCTCCTTCCTTTGCCTGTCAGTGTGCACTCAATAGCTACTCCACCGAGGCTGTCTCCAGATAGGTCTGTAACCGAAGGGCGTACAATGACCGCTCCTTCCCCGACACGTACGATGGCCGTGTTGGCGATGTTACAGGAGGAAAACAACTGAGGGGCGTACGATGGCCGCTCCCTCCCCGGTACATACGATGGCTGTATCCGCGGTGTTGCTTGGGACTGTTTCTGGAGCAGTCCCAACCCGAACCTGGTGAAGGCTGCCCCGCTTGCAGGGTTGTTCCCTCTTCCTGCGTGGTCGCCGTTGGGTTGGTTCCGCGGAAGAGGGACCCAAGGTGGGGGTGCCCCGGTTCCCTTCTTGCTCCGGCCCAGGCTTACCTTGCCCTGGCATGCCGTGGTGTCCGCCTGGGGTGGTGGTGGGGCTGCGAGTTGGGAGTGGGGTGGGGGGTGGGGGGGTGATTGGTCCAGCGGCGGCGGCGGTGCGTATTTTATTTGCATTAGCAATTTATTTAGCATAGTTAAACTTAGATTTCAGTAGCATACTATTAAAATTCTTAAGGAAACAGGACCATTTTATTTTTCAGTATTTTTTTCCCAATCTCTTCTTGGGAATTTTAAGTATTTTCTCATGACGAGTTTAAGATTCAATATTTTGTACGTCACTTATAAATGGTGGAAAGCGTTTTAAAAGCTTCCTTTCTTGTAAAAGTTCTAGGTAACTTTCTCAGCAATAAATATTATAAGACACTCCCTGACGACCTTTCACAACAGTGCTCGTTCTCCTCCAAACACATACCTCGGCTGTATGTACAAACTCTTGAACAACTTCAGTGTCATAACTCCTTGCATTAATTCAATACAAGCACAAGGTCGGGCCACCTGGAGTCCTAGTAGAGTGACTGAGGACATAGATAAATTCCACAAGCCCAAGGATCATTGACTGCCTTGAGAACTTAAATCCCACTTCATGACAAAGTTGGAGACAACAGATCGTCACCAGACTACACATATATTGTGACGGGTCTGTAGATGGCACCAAGTGGAGTATGAGTCACCCACTCAGTATGTGGACACTGTCATTTAAAAAAAAAAACTCCCTAACTCTCTTTCTTCCACGAGGACAAAACTATATTCGATAGAAGAGGGACTAGGTTGTGTTGTGTCTTTATCTAAGGATGTTTACTTCTTGGTGGACAGTCATGGAGCTCTGTATGAATTACTGTGTACTACTCCTACAGACTGTGATATTGTCAGTAGATGTCCATCAACCATCTGGTGTATTGGAAACATGGGTCATAAAATCCACTTCACATGGATTCCTTTCCATATAGGGATACCCATAAACGAAAAGGCTGACGACCTAGCTCGTAAGGCTCTACTTTCGGTCTACGACTCTCCTGATATATCTGCTGAATATAGTTATACTACTGTCAAAAGCATGATTAGCTCTAATGTTAGTCAAGATATTACTAGACAGCTTAATGATAGCACAGCAAGTGGCAGCACTAGCTCTATTCACTATGTAAATGTGGCTCAAAAGACTGATGTAACATATGGTCAAAGAGGTGGACTTCATGACGCTGTTGTCGTGAGGGAAGGATGCCATCTTAGAACGTTTTTTTTTTTTTTTTTTTTTTTTTCGAAATCACCCTTATCAATGCCAATTTTTCCAAACCTACCCAAAATTATCGAAACTTAATCTAACCCTATTTATGCTAACCTAACCTACGTTATGCTAACCTAACATGCTTTATGCTAACCTAACCTACTTTATGCTAACCTAACCTACTTTATGCTGACCTATCATGCTTTATACTAACCTAACCTACTTTATGCTTACCTATCCTGCTTAATGCTAACCTAATCTACTTTATGCTAATCTAACCTACTTTATGCTAACCTAACCTGCTTTGTGCTAACCTAACCTAATTAATGCTAACCTAACCTATTCTATGCTAACCTATCCTGCTTTATGCTAACCTAACCTACTTTATGCTAACCTATCCTGCTTAATGCTAAACTAATCTACTTTATGCTAACCTAACCTACCTTATCCTTTACGTAATAATATTTTCTTTGTTTATTCATGAATCTTTTTCCAACTTGACAACGCACTTCTGTACACCTTTACTAAGTCACTAGCAGTTCGAAGGGAGGATTTCTCTCTCTCTCTCTCTCTCTCTCTCTCTCTCTCTCTCTCTCTCTCTCTCTTAAGAGGTGGTGCTATGTCTCCTTAAGCATTACCCATACTACTTCCTATGGACTCAGGCGGCATCAGTAATATACAGGATACAAGGCTGGTGTGTAGTGTGCAGAATAAACCTCTGAGGAAGAGCAGTTTGGAACTTTGTATAGTCAGTTAGAATTGGACCTGAGAGAGAGAGAGAGAGAGAGAGAGAGAGAGAGAGAGAGATGTCAATAGTCACAGATTTGCAGGGATGATGATGATGATGATAATGATGATGGTGGTGACGGTGATGATGATGATGATGATGATGGTGATGGTGACGATGGTGATGATGATGATGATGATGATGGTGATGGTGATGATGATGATGATGGTGATGGTGATGATGATGATGATGATGATGATGATAAATAACTACTTGTGGGTTCCTTGTTTTTCAGGTATCAGATTCCGGAACTTGAAGCCATGATGCGTAAATAATCTCTCTCTCTCTCTCTCTCTTCAGTAACCTTTCTGTGCATCTATCTGTGTATCTATATATGTATGTATCTATCTGTGTAATATTTATGTATTTATCTATTCATCCCCCTACCCACAAATTACTGTCTCTATCAGTCTCTGTCGCTGTCTGTTTACCTATCTATTTACTTATCTGTTAATCTATCTATCTATCTATCCAGCCATCTATCTATCTATTCACAGTAACGGTGCAGTTCACAGTAATATCTGTCGCTCACTCTCGCTATTGTGTGCCCAGATTACTATTGTATCTTTACTCCGTGTGTGTGTGTGTGTGTGTGTGTGTGTAATTCAGCGAGTCGGTCAGGATCACTTGATGGGCGTGATCGTCAGCATTTTACCCTCCCGGAAGGGAGCTGAGAGCTCATATAGTCCGATCTAAGGGCAAGGCTGTGACCTTCACACACGCACACACCCGTCCCCTTGCTCAAGGGGGACAGTAACCACCCACTTCGTCAGTGAAACTTTTCGCAACCTGAGCGAGGCGCGAACTCCCGTCCACCAGTTGGCAAGCGAGAACGTTACCACTGCACCAGCGAGCGGTGTGTGTGTGTGTGTGTGTGTGTGTGTGTGTTGTCAGTACACTCTTTGTCTTTTTCCCTCACGTTTTGTTTCTTTCTCGTATTCTTCATCATGATCATCATCATCATCATCATCAGCACCATTATAATCATCATCATCATCATCATCAACACCATTATAATCATCATCATCATCATCATCATCATCAACACCATTATAATCATCATCATCATCATCATCATCATCAACAACCCCTCCTCTATCATCATCATCATCATCATCATCAACAACCCCTCCTCTATCATCATCATCATCATCAACAACCCCTCCTCTATCATCATCATCATCATCAACAACCCCTCCTCTATCATCATCATCATCATCATCATCTTTATCATCATCATCACCACCACAACAACAACAACCTTAGAGCAATTAGCCTAATGAGTTTTCCCTTAACTTGAATTAAATAATTAGATTAGCCTTGACGTGGAATTACGTTCTTTGTTTTTAGGTAATAATTTCAGAGGGAAAAGGAGGTAGGTAGGTAGGTAGGTAGGGTGAGTAGGTAAATAGGTAGGTAGGTTGGAGGGTAGGTACGTGGGTAGGTAAGTAGGCTGGAATGTATAGGTAGATAGGAAGGCAGACAGGTAAGTAGGATGGTTGGTAGGTAGGTACGTGTATGCAGGCAGATAGATATATGCGTTATTTATAGATAGATACACTGGTAGACAGACTGACAGGCTGACAAATAGATTAACAGATTCATGGATGATCAACTTTCATAGATAATTATTTTGACTGACTAACTGATCAATGGGTACAGATGAAGAGATGGAGACAGAGAGACTGGAAATAAAAAAGTGAGAAAGAAAGGGAAGGAAGGAAGGAAGGAGGAAACGAAGGAAGGAAAGAAAGAAGTAAACCATAATATGACTTTAAGGAACAAGGAAGGAAGGAAGGAAGGAAGGCAAAAAATGACTGTAAAGAACAAGGAAGGAAGTAAAGAAGGGAGGACAGAAAATATATACATGGAAAGAGAGATAAATGTTTATACATTGAAAAGTGTGCAGGCACACACACACACACACACACACACACACACACACACACACACACACACACACACACACACACACACACACAATTATATTCTTTTCAGGTGACATTACACTGAGTGGCAAAAGTAGTGGTTTCCTATAAGTCAGGAAACCATTTACAGCGCTGGGTGGTAACCATATAACCAACCCATACGCGTTCCCTACGTGTTAACACGTGGGTTGACGGAGGGTTAGTGCCCCCCCATGTAAAAACTAACTCAGAGATAAACGGCCACCCCTTATGGGATTATGGCGTCTGGCTATCGACTGACAGAGATGTTATATTAAATAAAAATATTTAAAAACGATATTATAGAACAAAATAGAAAAAGCAAAACAAAAAATATCAAATAAATAAGAAAAAAAAAACAAGAGTGCCACACCCGCGCCACCACCTGGTCTAATGGCCGAACATTAGACTTTGCCGTGTGACCTTCACCTTTGATTAATTGCTCTCAGAATCAATACTTCATTCCTGCATGACCCTTAACCCTTCCACCAAGACAGGTCCATATCAGATAAAAAATGGTGTGAGTTGACCTTGCCATATGACCTGGAACTTTGAACTTGCCCTGTGACCTTGACCTCCGACCCATTATTCTGTAAATCGACCCCAATTATCCTTGATCTGCCCTGAACCTTTCCTCAGAGTTGGACTTTAATCGCATAAAAACTGTTGAACTTGCCATGTGACCCTGACCAATCACTCATTGTACTAAAAGAAGGTCCAGTGCTTGGGTGATCCTCAGTCCTTCTCCTAGGCCTGATGACAGTGAGAATAAAAGTATTTCAATAACTTTGTTCAACACAGGCACACGGGTAGAACTCTGACCTGGCCTTGTGACCTTGACCTTTGACTGATTGGTATTCTAATTCCTTCTTTCCTATCTTACCTTCAACCCTTCCACCAAGTTTGGTCTAAGTCGGAGAAAAACTGTTTAAGCTGACTTTGCAGGGGTAAAGGTTAGTTTATTCTTGTGACCTTACATTTGACCTACTATTTAAAAATAAACAGGTGAGACCCTTACCTGACCCGGCGTTTTGCGAGAGCGCGGATCCGCGTGTCGTAAGCGCGTCCTTTTTCCACGGAGGCGTGGATTTTTTTTTTTTTTTTAATAATACAAAAGCGACTGAATTTTTGTATCATAATCGCGTTTTCCACACTTTCGTTAGCTAGACGTTTAGATCTACCTTTAAATTTCTACCTCTAAATTTAAGTCTACATTTATGTTTCTACCTTTAAATTTAAGTCTACCTTTAAATTAAAATTTAATTCTACCTTAAAATTTCTACCTTTAAATTTAAGAGTACCTTTAAATTTCTACCTTTAAATTTAAGTCTACCTTAAAATTTCAACCTTCTATTTAAGTCTACCTTTAAATTTTTTATGTTTAAATTTATACCTTTAAATTTTAGTCTATCTTTAAATTTCTACCTTTAAATTTAGATCTAACTTTAAATTTCTACCTTTAAATTTAAGTCTACCTTTATATTTCTTGTTGGTTCACCGCCAAGAAATACACCCGTGCATCAATACACTGTCCACTCTGCATATACCATCAATACACTGTCCACTCTGTATATACCATCAATACACTGTCCACTCTGTATATACCATCAATACACTGTCCACTCTGTATATACCATCAATACACTGTCCACTCTGTATATACCATCAATACACTGTCCACTCTGTATATACCATCAATACACTGTCCACTCTGCATATACCATCAATACACTGTCCACTCTGCATATACCATCAATACACTGTCCACTCTGTATATACCATCAATACACTGTCCACTCTGTATATACCATCAATACACTGTCCACTCTGTATATACCATCAATACACTGTCCACTCTGTATATACCATCAATACACTGTCCACTCTGTATATACCATCAATACACTGTCCACTCTGTATATACCATCAATACACTGTCCACTCTGTATATACCATCAATACACTGTCCACTCTGTATATACCATCAATACACTGTCCACTCTGTATATACCATCAATACACTGTCCACTCTGTATATACCATCAATACACTGTCCACTCTGTATATACCATCAATACACTGTCCACTCTGTATATACCATCAATACACCGTCCACTCTGTATATACCATCAATACACCGTCCACTCTGTATATACCATCATTACACCGTCCACTCTGTATATACCATCAATACACTGTCCACTCTGTATATACCATCAATACACTGTCCACTCTGTATATACCATCATTACACCGTCCACTCTGTATATACCATCAATACACCGTCCACTCTGTATATACCATCAACACACCGTCCACTCTGTATATACCATCAACACACCGTCCACTCTGTATATACCATCAACACACCGTCCACTCTGTATATACCATCAACACACCGTCCACTCTGTATATACCATCAATACACCGTCCACTCTGTATATACCATCAACACACCGTCCACTCTGTATATACCATCAATACACTGTCCACTCTGTATATACCATCAATACACTGTCCACTCTGTATATACCATCAATACACTGTCCACTCTGTATATACCATCAATTCATTGTCCATTCTGTATATAAAGTGTGTATCGTGGACTGACTGTGTATCGTGGACTGACTGTGTATCGGGGACTGGCTGTGTATCGTGGACTGACTGTGTATCGTGGACTGACTGTGTATGGTGGACTGACTGACTCGTCTTGTTCACTGAGCGGTCAGGCCAGGCTGGATAATTACCCTCAATGCGCTAATTACACAGTGAGGTAGTTAACAGCCCTTAATGTGCTAATTACACAATGAGGTAGTTAACAACCCTCAATGTGCTAATTACACAGTGAGATAGTTAACAACCCTCATTGTGCTAATTACACAGTGAGATAGTTAACAACCCTCAATGTGCTAATTACACAGTGAGGTAGTTAACGACCCTCAATGTGCTAATTACACAGTGAGGTAGTTAACAACCCTCAATGTGCTAATTACACAGTGAGGTAGTTAATGAATATATAGCATGATGTGCTTAGTGAAAATTATCAAGATGCCTAACATACAGCATTACATCTTAGAGAGAGAGAGAGAGATTCCTGCCTTTCCCGGATGTACACAATAACTGTGTCATTTCTAGCTGATGAGTTACCCTGTAGTACCATTGCCCATCTCTCGCCAGTGTAACTCGTCAGCCAGAAATGACCCATGATGTCCGGGCTGGGGCAGTGTCTCGGGTCCTTTCGTGTGCACCGGTATGTATGCTTGTGCGTCTGCTGACTAATTGGAGTCGAACGCGAGATCCTGTGTGTGTGTGTGTGTGTGTGTGTGTGTGTGTGTGTGTGTGTGTGTGAAATGAGTAGGACGGTAAGGCAATGAGATGGGGTTCAAGGGGCCTTTTGTGGGTTCAGGCCTAAACCACTGACAGCAGAGTGTTTGTGTCATTATGTTGGTTTACTATCATATGCTCTCTCTCTCCCTCTCTCTCTCTCTCTCTCTCTCTCTCTCTCTCTCTAGGTGGTGGGAAGCAACCCTTTATTGATTCAAACCTGTCATCGATATTCAACAGCAAAGCAAACTTTATCCCCAGGTTTGGGTCTCTCTCTCTCTCTCTCTCTCTCTCTCTCCAGCTTGCGATCGTCATTATAACATGTGTCACAGGAGTGTAGACGCAATATCTCCTGAACCCTCGACGGATTTCAACAAAACTTTTGTCAGTGATGCGATATGAAGGGACAATGAACTGTTTAGTTGAGCAAGGTGATGGGGTCAAAGGTCAAGGTCATATTGGTGTGCATGCAATATCTCCAGGACCCGTCAATGGATTTCCACCAAACTTTCGTCAGTGATACAGTATGAAGGGATGATGAACCGATTAAGACAGCAAGATCATAGGCTAAAGGTCAAGGTCATATGGGTGTAGGTGCAATATCTCCTTCATCCTCCGACGGATTTCGACCACAGTTTCGACAGTTATACAGTATGAAAAAATAATAAACTGATTAGGTCGAGGTCAAAGGTCAAGGTCATGTGAGTGTAGACACAATATCTCCTGAACGCCTAGACGGATTTCGACTAAATTTTGGTCAGTGATACAGTATGAAGGGTCTATGAGGTCAGCAGGGTAAAGGGGTCAAAAGTCAAGGTCAAATGGGGTCGAATTAGTTTATCTTCAGTCTCACTTCAACCCACAATGAACCCTGTCATGGAGGCTGTGTGGCAAGTCCGGGCACAAGGCTTGGTGGAGGCTGCCAGGCAACGATTTGTGGCGACAGTTACGGCGTCGAGGTGTCGGCGTTTCCTTCAACTAAGGGGGGATGTGTCGTACCGAAGGTGTTTATTAAGGATGGATCACACCCCTTCAGCACTTATATACATCCTAACCTGAAGGTGTTTATTAAGGATGGATCACACCCCTCCAGCAATACATCCTAACCTGAAGGTGTTTATTAAGGATGGATCACACCCCTCCAGCAATACATCCTAACCTGAAGGTGTTTATTAAGGATGTATCACACCCCTCCAGCAATACATCCTAACCTGAAGGTGTTTATTAAGGATGGATCACACCCCTCCAGCAATACATCCTAACCTGAAGGTGTTTATTAAGGATGGATCACACCCCTCCAGCAATACATCCTAACCTGAAGGTGTTTATTAAGGATGGATCACACCCCTTCAGCACTTATATACATCCTAACCTGAAGGTGTTTATTAAGGATGGATCACACCCCTCCAGCAATACATCCTAACCTGAAGGTGTTTATTAAGGATGGATCACACCCCTCCAGCAATACATCTACAAGATTAGCTTCAGTTCTACAGGGAATCCCTACAAAATACAGCCTACAATGCAAATAGTCTACAAGTCTACAAAACAACTCTATAATCTTCACGTAACTTCAAGCAGCAACAAGAATATAAAACAAACCAAGTAAAGAAGAGGAAAGACCAAAACAACAAGCACACCACTCTCTCACGCCTGACGCAGAGGTCTAGACACGCAGCAAAACACCAAGTCCATATTCACAACTCATCTTACTCACCCGTCTTCACTCAAGTTACTCATCGCTACTCATTCACTCACCACAGCTACCAGTGTGGGAAGTTGACGTCACCATATGTGTGCTGAGACGACGCCAAGCCGTGTGTCTGACACCCCACAACACGCCAATCAACCCGTGAAGAACAACGCTATCACCACGTGCAACACCACTCACACCATTTCCTCCACGGTAAAAATTAGTGAGTTACATAGTTACTTCATTTATACAATACACAGTGATAGACAATAAGCTTCTGCACAAACATATAAAACGTGCTGTATAGTTACTGCTTAAACACATATACTTACTTCAGTTATCTGCATAACTCAAACACTAAATAATCACCAACAATAAATATTCTACACTGTATATATTCATTCATTTATTATAACATTTATTAACTACCAACGAGTGTTACCATTTATACCTACATAAAATACGTGTTTCATATATACAACTATACATCTACAAAGTAATAAAGAAAATGTACCATCACAGTTACTCAGTGAGCAATTAAAAGAACTGCATTAAACATTTATTAATTAAAGCTACCTAGTGGAAACATATAAATTAAGTTACAAGGTAAACTAGAAAAAAAAAAAATGGCCAACACAAATGCCTTTAGCAAGAGTGAACATCTTCAACACAATCGTGAAGACAATGATTTCCACACAGTGCTGACACACATATTACTCACGATAGGTACAGGTGAACAACAAGTCAGTGTGTATGGTTAATACTGTATATAGTGTATATATTTTTTATATAAAATAACAAAATATGGGACTATATAATATCATTTTATAATCTCTGTGCAATATAAACTAAACTTTAAAAAAGTATCCCAAGGAAATTAGCCAGTAATTATGCAGCCATGAACAACATGGAATAAGCGTACACAAGCGAAGAAAAACAAACTATAGAAAATCAATACATACAAAAAAAAAAAAAAGAATGAAAGAAAGAAAAGTAAGAAAGAAAAAAGAGAAATAGAGTAAGATCACATAACAAACAAATGAAAATAAGTGTAAGTGTTACTACATATGTCAAAATACCACATAAACTACAAACAAAAAAGCAAATTGTTGTCTCCACAAACAAGTGGCATGGCACATCATCACTATCATCGACCGCAGCATATGTTAGGACTGCAATTATTACAATTATGTAACTCCATATTATAACTATGTAACGACAAACGATTGCATTATGTTACACTTATTACAATTATGTAACTACAAACGATATGTAACGACATGTCATAAAAGTACCCCCGCTAATACCAATACACTAGTCCTGTATGAGACAGCCCTAGCATGTATTCAATATGGACGGTGGGTGTTAGCGCCGAAGTGGTGACATGTGGAGTTGTAGGAGGACTACTGGGCCTTGGGATGGGCCACTGCCCCCAAGAAATAGGCCCTGAGTCTTTGCCCAGAGTCGGACACGTAAAAAAAAAAAAAAAAAAAAAAAAATATGTAACGACAAACGATTGCATTATGTTACACTTGCTACAATTATGTAACTACAAACAATATGTACCATTTATGTAACAGTTGCATTAACAAGATGTAACTTTTATGAAACTTTAACTACAATTATGTAACTACAAACAATACTACAAACAATATGTACCATTTCTGTGACAGTTGCATTAACAAGATGTAACTTTTATGTAACTTTAACTACAATTATGTAACTACAAACAATACTACAAACAATATGTACCATTTCTGTGACAGTTGCATTAACAAGATGTAACTTTTATGTAACTTTAACTACAATAATGCAACTACAAACGATATGTAACAATTATGTAACGACAAACGATTGCATTATGTTACACTTTGCCAATTAACAGTTGCATTAACAAGATGTAACTTTTATGTAACTTTAACTACAATTATAAGGCCAAGACACTTATGTAATAGTTGCATCAACAAAATGTAACTACAATTATAAGGCCAACACATGTATGCATTTCACTATAATAACCCAAGTACATGCTGTATTACAGTTAAATAATTTACTTTAATGCATTTATTCAAATATGTATACAACTTGTTTAAAATGTAATATTACTAAATAATCACTATTTACTATAAATATTATATGTATACAATATTCATACAATTATGTTACTTTTGCAATATTATGTATTTCACTTAATTAGCTTATAAGTTCATTATAATGTGTATATAATGTGTATTAATATGTTAGGACTATTAACTGTCGATGGTATGCCATTTTCGCGCGGCCGAGCAGATGTCAGGACTACATATTATAATTACAAATCATAATAGATAGATAGATAAATAGATAGATAGAGAGACAGATAGAAGCAGGGAGTCAGATGATGAGAAGGTATTGTGTCTGCGAGAATCGAGCAATGCTAAACATGCTTACACACTCTTAACGCAAGGAATGCTTTATAGGCACACGACAGCGCCTAGTGACCATACGCACACATACACACATACTCACACACAGGCTGCTAGAACTTTCCATCCACGAGGAACACACGTGACACACCCCTGCTACACCAGAATTTAGGAAAGAGAGCTCAGACGGAGGTTAGCGACAGAACAGGCAGGAGGAGAAGGAGACAGGCCTTAGAAGAGACAGGTCACAGGGAGAAGGGCTTGGCAACTCGAGAGAGAGAGAGAGAGACAGAGATATAGCTAGCGGGACTGGACTCTATACTTATGCTCTGTGTGAGAGACTTGTTAATATTTCCAAGACAAATAAAAATAGTCCCATACTATTCTTTACCTCTCCTGTCACTACATGACAAATGGGAAGCTACTCCAAGATATAAAAACTGCTCGTCCACAAATCTAAAATATATATATAACTCAACCACAAAGGAACCTACACAGTCTTTTATGACACAAAGTCATTTATGACATAGACGCAATATCTCCTGAATCCCTCGACGGATTTCAACAAAACTTTTGTCAGTGATGCGATATGAAGGGACAATGAACTGTTTAGTTGAGCAAGGTGATGGGGTCAAAGGTCAAGGTCATATTGGTGTGCATGCAATATCTCCAGAACCCGTCAATGGATTTCCACCAAACTTTCGTCAGTGATAGAGTATGAAGGGATGATGAACCGATTAAGACAGCAAGATCATAGGCTAAAGGTCAAGGTCATATGGGTGTAGGTGCAATATCTCCTTCATCCTCCGACGGATTTCGACCACAGTTTCGACAGTTATACAGTATGAAAAAATAATAAACTGATTAGGTCGAGGTCAAAGGTCAAGGTCATGTGAGTGTAGACACAATATCTCCTGAACGCCTAGACGGATTTCGACTAAATTTTGGTCAGTGATACAGTATGAAGGGTCTATGAGGTCAGCAGGGTAAAGGGGTCAAAAGTCAAGGTCAAATGGGGTCGAATTAGTTTATCTTCAGTCTCACTTCAACCCACAATGAACCCTGTCATGGAGGCTGTGTGGCAAGTCCGGGCACAAGGCTTGGTGGAGGCTGCCAGGCAACGATTTGTGGCGACAGTTACGGCGTCGAGGTGTCGGCGTTTCCTTCAACTAAGGAGGGATGTGTCATACCGAAAGAGTTTATTAAGGATGGATCACACCCCTTCAGCACTTATATACATCCTAACATGAAGGTGTTTATTAAGGATGGATCACACCCCTCCAGCAATACATCCTAACCTGAAGGTGTTTATTAAGGATGGATCACACCCCTCCAGCAATACATCCTAACCTGAAGGTGTTTATTAAGGATGTATCACACCCCTCCAGCAATACATCCTAACCTGAAGGTGTTTATTAAGGATGGATCACACCTCTCCAGCACTTATATACATTCTAACCTGAAGGTGTTTATTAAGGATGGATCACACCCCTCCAGCACTTATATACATCCCAACCTGAAGGTGTTTATTAAGGATGGATCACACCCCTCCAGCAATACATCCTAATATGAAGGTGTTTATTAAGGATGTATCACTCCCCTCCAGCAATACATCTTAACCTGAAGGTGTTTATTAAGGATGGATCACACCCCTCCAGCAATACATCCTAATATGAAGGTGTTTATTAAGGATGTATCACTCCCCTCCAGCAATACATCCTAACCTGAAGGTACTTTACTTTACTTTATTATATTTTCCTCTCCTCTAGAGAGGACCGGGCCCTTGTTTGGCCCAGTCAGTGATATGGGGCTTAACACTAGGGGTGATTGAATAACCTACTTTGGGGGGTTTGCACACTGCACAACATTAGAGAGGATGTTAAAGGGTGTAGTTGCGACAACACAGGCTGCTGCATTACGTAGTGAAAAGTACGAGTGGGCAATGGGTAGATGGCGAGGTATGTCGGGATTAGGATATGGGTTGGCAACTCGAAGGTGTGCCGTGGCTGGGCACCGTAGGAGGTAGTGCAGGAGGGGGAACGGCGTATTGGAGTTGCAGTGTGCACAAGTAGAGGTAGGTTCATCTCCACTTCCCACGATCTGGCTACGACACTTGTCGCCTAGGCGCAGGCGACGAATACCTTGAAGAATATTGTTGGGAATGAATCTTGGTATTGAAAGAGGCTCATATTGGGTTGCCATAGCAAACCAAGTGGCAGAAGAAGAGCCTTGGAGGACATAGGATTCATGGTCGTCTCGGTTGAGAATAGGACATGTAGCACGTAAAGCCTGCTTTAGTCGAGAGAGGCTGACCAAGGTGGTAACGTCAACCTGAGGATGCTCCGTGGCGAATCTTGCAGCAGCGTCTGCTTTCTCGTTCCCTGTTAAGCCAACATGACTGGGGATCCAGTGAAGAGTGATGGAGCAGTTGCCACTGCTAAGCTGTTGGGCTGTGTTGAGAATGTCGGTTATCAGCCGTACATTGTCAGTGTGATAAGGCTGTAGGAGTGTTTGAAGTGCAGATAGGGAGTCTGTGTGGATGATAACTTTCAGAGCCGACGTAGCAACCTGCGCATCCCTAAGGGCTTCAGCGATGGCAATTAGCTCAGTCTGTAGCGTTGAGGAGCCATCAGTGACTCGAACACCAAAGGTCCGATCACCACATATGAATGCAGCTCCGGCTTTGGACGCGATGACTGAGCCATTCGTATAATAAGAAACTGATTCAGGGGTGGTGAGTGAATGAATTCGTTGGAGGCCCTCTTGGCGCAGCTGCTGTATAGGGGTATGTGCTTTAGGAGAGGAAGGACTGATGACAAACTTGAATAATGAGGACCATGGTGGTGGTTGCTGGAAAGAGGGAAGAGGCACATCAGGGGCTTGTTGCATAAAGTAAGCCACATTGAATGTGTGGATGGCCTGTGCCACACTGTGAGTCCAGCTGTGAGTGAGGAGGTCAGGGTGCAGATTCACTGCGGCTACTATTTTGGGTAAAAGTGGGAAATGAGATCCATTGTGGGCCAGTTTAGCAGCAAGCCCTGCAACTCTCGCCTGAATACGGTGGTACAGGGACTCCATACTGCATTCAAGGCGAAGATTGCAAAGGCGAGTCCACATTGGGGAGCCAGTCATTATTCGTAGAGCCTCATTTTGAATAACCTCAAGCCTACTAAGCAGCGATGTTTCTAACATTGGTAGAACAGGGGCGCTATAATCAATGAGAGAGCGGATAGCCTGTATATAAAACAAGCGAAGGACATGGTAGGTTGCTCCTCCGCCCTTCCCTGCAAGAGCTCGGAGCGCACTGAGCCGTAGTTTGGTTCGCTCTCTCAGGTAGGTTACTTCGGTCTGGAATGTGAGCTTGGAATCGAGCCATACTCCTAGGTACTGATGGGTGGTGACATATTGAATTGGTGAGGTACCAAGATAGAGTTGCTCTGTGGGGATGGCAATACCAAACGGTAAGGCTTTTGTTTTATTTTCATTTATTTTGAAGCCAAGTTCTGCACACTCGTGGTATAGACGAGACAGGGCTCTTTGGGCTTTGAAATAGTATGGCCCACCATGGACGACAATAGCTAGGTCGTCGGCATAACAGAGGAGGCGGACACCGGTGCCAAGGTCTACACGTAAGAGGCATTAGACAAGTGTGTTAAATAGGGTTGGGCTGATGACACTGCCCTGAGGAGTGCCGTTGATGTGCCTGTG
Source organism: Coenobita brevimanus (assembly GCF_032717465.1). Classification (NCBI taxonomy): domain Eukaryota; kingdom Metazoa; phylum Arthropoda; class Malacostraca; order Decapoda; family Coenobitidae; genus Coenobita; species Coenobita brevimanus. Next base: position 30,041,120 of record NC_137044.1, read on the forward strand.
TGTGGAGGAGACATGGCCCTGAAAATGTACCACTGCCTGGCGATCAGAAAAAAAGTTATCAAGCCAGCAAAGCAGCCGCCCAAGGACACCCTTGTTGGCTAGAGCGGTGAGAATTGCCTCTGGGCACGCAAGTTCAAAGGCTTTCTCCAAATCTATAAATATGGCTAGCCCTTTGCCCCTTCGCAGTTCTGTCATGAGCGTGCCAAGGCATTCTGCTGCCCCCTTGCCCCTGGTGAAGGCAAAGAGGTGGCTATGGGGAGAGTCTGTGCACCACTGTAATCGTTGCAGAACCATCCTTTCAGCAGTTTTGCAGAGGCAACTGAGAAGAAAGATGGGTCTGTAGGCACCGGAATCTTTCAGTTTTGGAATGGGTTGGATTACTGCCAGTTTCCACTGAGTAGGGAGGGTACCCAGTTCCCATGAGTGATTTATCAAAGCAAGGAAGGCATCCCTGGTCATTGTCCCAGTGTGTGCTAGCATGGAGTAGGTGATTCCATCTAGTCCAGGGGCGGTATCTGTGCTGGATTTGAGGGCCTTTTCAAGCTCCTGAATGGTGAAGGGCTGGTCAGTATCGGCAGGGTGCTCTTGTGCAGCGAGAATGATCGATGTACGATCATATTGTAATGCTGCTTGGCGAAGACTAGTGGCAGCTGGAAGCTGATCCGGGGAGGTGCGTTGAGCGAACAGTGTAGCTAATCGCTCTGCCTCTCCTTGAGGGTCACGGTGAAAGGGAGGGCGGGCTGGAGAGGGGTTAGAGACAGCTTTCAGATGTTTCCAAAGTTGTCCCAGCCTTGTGTTTGCCCCAAGAGATCGACACCATTCAAGCCATTTCTTTTCTTTAATCTTATTTTTCTCATCGATGGTATGGCCTATAACAGCTCGAAGATAATGCAGACTGGCAGGAGTTGGGTGAGCTCTGTATATTTTCTTTGCCCTGTTTAAGCGGCGATTGAGTTCCCGCACCCGACCACAGTAGAACCATCAACCCCTATGAAATCTCCTGTTAGCAGATGATTTTGGGATGGCTGCTTCAGCTGCAGCCTGAAAGGCTGTGGATATTTGCCGCTCATGGACATCGATATCAGGGGAGGGGGCTGAAGAGCTCAGTAATTGGTCCAGTGTAGTCATAAATAGGTCCCAGTTGGGCTGTTTGGTGTTCCACCGTGAGGGGGGACTTGCAGGTCCAGGAATCTTGGCTAGATCAATCAAGCAGAGGATGGCGTGATGGTCAGATAGAAGATTGGGGTGTATCATCCACTGCATTAAGGATGCCAGGTGAGACGAGGTGAAGGTAAGGTCTAGCCTACCTCCTTGTAAATGAGTGGGGACATGCGTGTCATTTAGGAGGAATAAGTCGGGCACCCCCTCTATGAGCTCAGCAATATGGCGTCCAGCAGGATTTGTGGCTCCAGGGGAGCCGAGACATGGATGATGAGCATTGAGATCCCCACCAATCAGTGTAGGTTCAGCAGAGGCTTGAGTAAAAAGTTCCGCTAAGTCTAATTCTGCCGAATGGCTGCCGTATAAATTAAAGATCTTAAGAGTGCAGGTAGCCAGGGTGACAGAAACCCCCTGCATTTTGATTCCGTCTCCACAATGCGGGGGCGATTGGACGACTGACACAGGGATGTGGCTTCTGACTAGTATTGCACACCCACGGGGGCCACCGCGAGCATGTGGCAGAAGGAAAGTGTTAAAGCCCCTTATGCGCAAGGAGTGGTTGGCAGGGATTAGAGTTTCCTGAAGGAGGAATATGTTGACTCGATCTTGGTGAGCAACCTCCTCAAGAAGGGCACGTTTATGTTGAGCACCACGGATATTCCATTGAATGATCCTGAGACCATAGGAGGACTCGTGCTGAAGAGATGTCGAGGATGGCGCTGTTTGTGGGGCAGATGATTGAGAGGCATTGAGTGAGGAGAGTCTCAGCCGTCCATGGTTGGCACATCCTGGGATGGTAGAGGAGACTGAGAGCGTTGCCGGGGTAATCCTCTGGGGGAGGCCGATGGGGACCACCGTTTCTGACTGGTGGACCTGTGACGACGCCTGGGATCCCTGGATTGTCTGTGGAGGTGCGGTTGAGCTGGCAGTGGCAGATGTTGAGGAGAGTTTGGAGACTTGGCTGCTGGTGGAGTGGAGATTGGGGAGTGGATGCATACCTCTGCTGATGCGCTCTCCTGGGCAAGTGGAGAAATGTCCTGAGTGCTGGCCAGTGTGGATGGGGCTAGAAATGGGTCCTTCATCCATTCGTCGACCAGACGATCGACGAATGGGCGAAGTGGTGTGGGGTCGAGAGTGCAGCCCAGTTGCGCTCCTATTGTGGCCATGATGACCCTCCCCAGTTCCCGTCCAAACATGCACAGGGCATCCCGATCGACGGCGACCTTCCCTGGTGGCAGAATGGGGGCTGGCTGAATGGTTGATGGTGCTGGCACTGACTCTGCCTACGTTACAGAGTCGTGCATCATTTGTCTGGGCAATGGCTGAGACTGGTGGGGGGTTACAGGTTGAGTACTGGCTGTAGATGGAGTGGTCGGCTGATGAGGAGGCACTGTAGGTGTCTTGGCTGTGGTTGGCAGGGGAGGGAATTCCTCTTGTGTGAAGGTTGGGTGGGTGTTGGAGTTGCTGCGAGACTTGCGGAGATCTCGACCCCATATAAACGTGCCTGGTGGTGCAGGGGAAGCGATCTCCTTCTCTCGCACCCACCTTCGTTGCCACTCGATCCCTCTCTCCACCCTCTCTTTTCGGGCTGGGCACGACTTGTTCCATGCGTGGTGGGAACCTGCACAGTTGGGGCATTTCTGTGTTACTGGTTCCCCAGCCTTGAACTTGTCGAGGCACTGCTGGGTGTTGTGTTTGCCGCTGCACATAGCACAGGTTTGAGGGCGACTGCAGTTGTTCTGGTGGTGGCCGAAGCGCTGGCACTTGAAGCAGCGGAGAGGTTCCGGGGAATAAGGGCGGAGGAAATATGTGCCGAAGTTGCCCAGTTGGAGCTTTTGTGGGATGATGCCTCTCAGTGTTACCATAACCTGCCTTGTTGGTTCCCCCTTTGCCAGACAACGTGCTGCTTCTTCCACCTGAGGGTGTCGGAGGATGGGTGTCAGCGGGTAGTACAGTGGGTACCCCATAAGGGTTACCTTCCGGGTGGTGAGGTTGGGGTCTATTTCCTGGATATTGATCATATTCCCTGCAGCTGAGGTGATTGTTCGCAGTGCCTGTACTGTGGTGTTATCTTGAGGGATTAGAATTGTCGCTTGGTCCCGTCCCTCGCGAATGGTGAATGTAAGGTTGGGGTGTTCTTCCTCCAATGCCATCACGATCTCGTAGGTCGATGGAAACGAGTCATGAGGTGGAAGAAGGAAGGCTGGGTGTTTGGAGACTGGGGAGGCCTGAGACCTGACTGACACAGCCGGTGCCCGAACTTTGGAGGAGTTCCGTGCAGGACGGAGTGGTCGGCTGGTAACGGAGGGGTTTCCGTTTCCCTGTATAGCAGAGGGTCGGGAGAGAGCGTTAGCATCAGTTGCGGAGGACTTGGCAGGGGTGTTGGTGCGTGTCCTCCTGGAGATGACAGTGAAGCCGTCAATATCTCCTTCAGCTGCAGCTGATGATGGATCAGTTGTGGTGTCTGGTGCAACAGGAGGGTGAGCTGCCTTATCTGCAGCAGCAGAAGAGGCCTTGCTGCTGGTGGTGTTAGGAGGAGGAGGAGGAGCCGAAACTTCCTCGTCCATCGCTTCATGAACACGTGCAACCTTGGTTGCATGTGCTACGGTGGAAGAGGGAGATGAGGCTGCAGCTGGTGCACTGGGAGGTCCTGGGGATGAGGTAGAAGCCTCGCCAGCTGTCGACGAGTGAGAGCTAGCATCAGATAGGCGCCGCTCTCGCTTCGCACCTGGCTGAGAAGCAGGACCTGAAGGCCTCTGCTTACAAGGCTGGGTAGAAGGGGGTGGGCAAAAGGCCTCGCCAGACGTCGATGAGCGAGAGCTGCTGTTAGAAAGATGGCGCTCTCGCTTCGCGCCTGACACAACAGCAGGGCGGGAAGGCCTCTGCTTGGGAGGCAAGCATACTGGCCCTGTAAGCCTAGGGGTCTGGGTCCCCTTCATAGTCCCTGGGACTGAGAAGCAGACACTCACTGACACCACTCACACTGTCACACAGTCCGACACACTGACACTCACTCACAAACAATAAACAAGAAAAAAGCCGACAAGGTCCCTACAGTGACGGGCTGCCTATGCTCCCTGCCCTCTAAAGGGCAACGTAGGAGGCCCCGCCACTGCCCCTTTCGGGTCTTCCCTATTCTATCAGAGCCGCTCTCTGCGCTTCCTATAACCAGCCCCTAATGGGCCCCCCTCATGGAAGTGCCCTAACGGCACCCCTTCAGGGTTCGGCTTCATACCATGCAGAGAGACACTAACGGCGGCCGGGGGAAAAAAAAAAAACAAGCACAAACTCAAACACACACACACACACACACACACACTCTCAGTCACACCCAGGCAATCTGAGACAGAGTCCCAGAAAAACCTGGAAAAACGTTCAAAAATCTTCCTCAGTACCAGAGACTAAGTCCCCAAACTGGCAAAAGTGAGTAAACTGGACGAAATTCTTCAAGAGTAAATCGAACAAGTCGAAATCTCGAGACAGAACGGCCAGACCTCCACACCCGACAACGTCTGAGCTAGGAGTGACCTGAAGGTGTTTATTAAGGATGGATCACACCCCTCCAGCAATACATCCTAACCTGAAGGTGTTTATTAAGGATGGATCACACCCCTCCAGCATTTAAATACATCCTAACCTGAAGGTGTTTATTAAGGATGGATCACACCCCTCCAGCATTTAAATACATCCTAACCTAAATAAACCGGTCAGGAGATGAAAGAAAATAAATGAAGACATCCCGGACTCAGTAGGTTAATGTACCGCTGTCTTCAGGTGGCTGTGCAGTGAATGACATGACAAACTGTTTCTCGTAACCCAAGAAACTTTTAACTACACCGGGTGGTAACCATATCACCAGTAGGATGCCTGCTGGGCTGGTGGGTTGAGGCGCTCCAGATGAATGGGGCTAGTAAGGGTTGCCATCCAAGGACTGGTTAACTTTACTGGTCACTGCCACTCAAGGAAGAGCTAGATTGGTTACCATAACCTTAACTCTTGTGACAGAGCAACTTAGCCACAATGCCCTATGCTCCTCATGAGGTAAAAAGCAATTGAAGTATCAAACACATTCATCACTTCAGTTTGTTTCTCACTAGCAGGGTTCCCGACGTTACCCAGATATGAAATCTATGATCATGCATACCGGCACTGCCTGGGACCCGATGGGGCCACCTCCCTGTTGAAGACGACTTCCGGGATACCATGTTACCCACTGAACCTATCTTCCTCCTTTAGCCCATTTCCCCAGGGATATATTCCCCATGGACCTATTCCTACTGTGGACCTATTCACCCCATGGACCTATTCACCTCATAGATCTATCCCAACTGTGGACCTATTCACCCCATGGACCTATCCCTACTGTGGACCTACTCATCCCATGGACCTATTCCTACTGTGGACCTATTCACCTCATGGACCTATTCTTATTGTGGACCTATTCACCCCATGGACCTATTCACCTCATTGACCTATTCCTATTGTGGACCTATTCACCCCATGGACCTATTCCTACTGTGGACCTATTCACCCAATGGACCTATTGCTACTATGGACCTATTCACCCCATGGACTCATCTTCCTACTACCCACCTACCCTACTCATCCACCCATCCTGCTCACTCACCCACCTTCCCAACCTACTCATCCATCCATTATGCCCAGCCTCCCACCTACTCACTCATCCATCCACACTGCCCCACCACAACCAAACACCCACACAACCCTGCCCACCCAACGCATCCACCCACCCACTTGACCCCCCATCGCCCCACCACCTTACCCAGCCAAGTACTTTTCTCACATCACATCCATCTAACATTCAGTGCACAACAACATCACCATCCACTCACCATCAATACCATCACCATAATACAGTTCAGATAATACACCACATCGTCATCACAACCAAACCATCCATTACCACCACCACCACATCTCATCACCACATCACCATTGTGTCACTTTGCTATATGACTCAGGCAATTGCTTACTACACAATATCATCATTTCAGTACTATAACACCATCACCACCACCATGACAATCACTCAACTCCCTCAACACACACACACACACACACACACACACACACACACACACACACACTACACATCAGCACAAAAACACTTTATTACATAACTTTGTCAGCTTCCCACCACACAATATGACCCTCCCACCAGCACAGTATTATACCACACACACACACACACACACACACACACACACACACACACACACACAATCGAACTATACAAAACACCTACTCTCACTCCGCGAGCGGTAATGCAAATACACAAAAATAAAATAATATAAACACAGCCAACAACTAAAACTGATAATACAAATAAAGCCTGAGAGGTTCCTTAGTGTGGTCAGATCTAAATAATAATGTCAAGCTGTGTTCGTGTGTCTGTCTGTGAGTTTGTTCGTTTCTTTCACGTGAAGGGTAATAAATATTGACCAAATTCTTTTTGCATTAGGTCGGGGTAAGTCCAGGGAGTGTCAGAAAACTACACAAATAATAAATAAATAAATAAATAGCGATCGCGCGCAACGCTACTGCACGAACTTATTGGAAATCGCGACACGCAAAAATATGGTAATAATTTTTCGATTCATTAATCAGAATTGATCATTGTGGGCTCAGTAACGGTATGGAAACAAAGATAATGGTATTTGCAAACACGGTACCATGCAAAGGCTATTAGTTATTCCAGCAAATTTTTGCAGGCAAGCACTAGTAAAAATTGAAGAAAATGGAGTAAAAAAATAACTAAGAATAAAGAAATCTATGGTGAAGAAAAGAAATAAATATGTACTGGGTAAAACTGGTTGTGCTATAGATGACTTTAGAAATAACTGAAGCTGTCTTAGTTATGAAGAGTAGGGGGAGGGTGGGAGTTAGGAGTGGAGGGTATGTGTGGGAGGAGGAGGAGGAAGATAGGAAGACAATGAGAGAGAGAGAGAGAGAGAGAGAGAGAGTTTAAATATCTGACTTTCTCGGTCTGTCTTCTAAGTGGCTCTGCAGACGTCGTAACACCTATATCTCGGCGATTTATTCCCCCTGCAGCACCTTAATACCTTCTTGTATGTCTATCCACATGCCTATCTATCTATATATCTATCCATCTATCTATCTGTCTATCTATTTGTTGCCAGACGCCTTGGTGTCGTATGGGATGGCCACAACAAATCGCCTCCCCGTCGCCCTGCCGTCTGCTATTTGGCTGTTCCCCCTCCTACTCACATCCTCCTCTCTATTACACATCTCCACTCTACCCTTCCGTCTCATCCTTGGTCTTCCCCTCCTCCTCTCCCCCTCCACCCCACTCATATACAGTCGTCTAGTCAGTCTCTAAATCTCTTTCCTCTCCCCCTTAACAGTACTCACATACACTCTTCTTGTCAGTCTCTCATTCTCCATCCTTCCCCTTCCACCACACTCACATACACTCTTCTAGTCAATCTCTCATTCTCCATCCTCTCCCCCTCCACCTCACTCACGTACACTCTTCTAGTCAATCTCTCATTCTCCATCCTCTCCCTCTCCACCTCACTCACATACACTCTTCTAGTCAGTCTGTCATTCTGCATCCTCTCCCCCTCCACCTCACTCACATACACTCTTCTAGTCAGTCTCTCATTCTCCATCCTCTCCCCCTCCACCTCACTCACATACACTCTTCTAGTCAGTTTCTCATTCTGCACACCATCTCAAAGTATTACTATTACCACTTGTCACATCCACACCACCACAACGCTCCTTTACTTCCTCATTTGTCTTTTGTGTCACTGATACAAACCGTCACGGGAGAGCAAGACTATCTATCTATCTATCTATCTGTAGCCCGACGCCCTAATCCCGCAAAGAGTAGCCGCAGACAAAACGCCTCCAAGTCGCTGTCACCTACCATTTGACCGCCCTCTCGCAACTCACTCCATATCAAATATTAACTTTACTAGTATTAACAAGTGCTGAGCAAAAATAACTCGTTAGTGATGAGATGTTAGGAACCAAAGCCACTGTCTCTCTCCCTCCTTCCCTCCATCTCACCTATCTCTCCTCTCAGTTATTCCTTCTGTCCACATCTATTCTTGCCATCTCCCCATCGTCTCTCTCTCTCTTTCTCTCTCTCTCTCTCTGAGTCTGGCTGGAGGGAAGTGGAGATGGAGTTTGAAAAATATTTATGGAGTTTATCAGGGATTTTAAGCGAGGAAGAAGAAGGAGCAGGAGGAGGAGGACGAGGAGGAGGAGGAGGACGAGGAGGAGGAGGAGGACGAGGAGGAGGAATTCCATTTATGCCTACTGACCGAACAAGGGTTACGTTAGTCATTTTCCATTTCTTCCTCCTTTTCCAAGTTTTCCTCCTCCTTTTCTCCATCTCTTCTTCCTCCTTCTCCTCTTCCTCCATCTCCCCTTCCTCCTCCGTCTCCTCTTCTTCCTCCTCCTCCTTCTCTTCTCCTTTCTGGCCTAATGAGTGACCAAGGGAGTTCTCTCTCTCTCTCTCTCTCTCTCTCTCTCTCTCCATACGATCAATACATAGATAACGATGCCATATAATCTAAGTAGGTTATGTAGGTAGGTAGGTAGACAGGTAGGTAGGTAGGTAGGCGGGTAGGAACAAAGGTACAAAGTACAAAGGAAAAGAAACAGCAACAGACCTTATGGTCCTTTCGAGGCTGTTTGGTACAGAGTAGACTGTGACTACAAGATCTAACTCTACATGCTGAAGGATAAGGATCGTAAAGCAAGAAGGCTCCCCCCGCCTCCAAACCCTCCAGCCAAAACTGGCAAGAAAAAGTGAGAAAAACCACCACGCACCATGGAAAAACTGACATGGAAATTTCATAGGAAAGACTGAAAAGGAAAAGCTACATTCTATAATACATTATCTAAAAGTTACCAGTATGAATAACCTGAAAGAGAAAGTAGTAAAGTACAATGAGTAATCTAATAAATAAATAACTAATGCATGTCGCTGTACGGGTACGTTGAGTTGACGGGGCGTCTGCGGACACAGTGTGGAAATTGCACAGTGCACAGTGTGGATATTCAGGGGTGGTGTGGCAGCCTTGCCTGGTGCTATTAAGGTAGGCAGCAGCCAATCAGATCCCAGCTCCATTCATTCCACTGAGACTAGGAACTTTCCCATGCGGGACAAGCAAACAAGTCACCTCCTGAAGCAGTGACCCCTGGTATATTAAAAAAATCCCGATGGTGGCCACGTAACTAAGAGGGACCCTCAGTGATCCACAGCCCATTACAGGTCAAAAGTATGAGTAGTGACCGTTAACTCAGGGCTATCTGTGCGTATACTATATTTGCATTTAATTAATTGATCCAGGCTCTAAAAAACTAAAATAAAATAAAACAGAAAATTATACATACACAAGTGTTTTATTCAGGAGTAAACATATTAAGCTGGGGGTTGGATGCCAAATATTTATCCAGGCGACCTTTAAAGGTTTGTACTGTATTACAATCTATTATGTTGGAGGGCAATTTATTCCATATATTTACAACTCCATTGAAGAAGAAATGCTTAGCTTCATGCGACTGGAATCGTTCGCCAATTATTTTATGTCCATTGCCTCTAGTGTAGTTCGAGTGATCAACTGTGAAGTATTTATCAACAGCCATGTTATCATGTCCTTTGAATATCTTGAATACTTGAATTAAATCTCCTTGTATCCTCCGTTTTGTTAGAGTAGAGATTCAGGGCTTCTAAACGTTCCTCATACAGTTTATTTCTCAGTCTAGGTATCATCTTTGTCATCCTTCTCTGCACTCTTTCAAGCTTTTCCATATCCTTTTTATAATACGGTGACCAAAACTGAATGCAATACTCCAAGTGTGTGCGTACTAAGGAATTATACAAAGTAAGGACGATATTATCGGATTTATATTCAAATGCTCTGACTATGAACCCAGTCAATTTGTTGACTTTTTTCACAGCTTCTGTACATTGTTTGCTTGGTTTCAAATCATTTGTTACTATAACTCCTAGGTCTTTTTCATGGTTTATCCTATCAAGCTGGACATTATTCATGCTGTAACTTGCTCTTACATTTTTACTGCCAATATTTAACACTTTGCATTTATTAATACTGAAATCCATTTGCCAGACTTGGGCCCAGTTAAATAGTTGATCAAGATCTCTCTGAACTGCCTGTCTTTGCAGTGCTGTATCTGCTCTTTTACCTGTTTTAGTATCATCAGCAAATTTTGAAATCTTACAACACAATCCTTCGTCAATATCATTCATATATAAGAAAAGAATAGGACCTAACACTGAACCCTGCGGCACTCCTCTTGTAACGTTTATCCAGTCTGACTCTTTTCCATTTAATACAACTCTTTGCTTTCGTCCGGTGAGCCAATCTTCTACCCATCCGAGAACACTGCTACTGAAACCATGTGCCTTTAGCTTCTGAAGGAGTCTTTTGTGTGAAACTTTGTGAAAAGCCTTTTGATAATCGAGGTAGACCACATCAACAGGTTTAGTCTCGTCATACATATTCAGTATATCATTGAAAAAGTCCAGCAGATTCGTGAGGCAAGAGCGATTATTACGAAAACCATGTTGCGAATCTTTTATGAGATTGTTTCTTTGTAAGTGTTTTACAAACCTGTCTCTGATAATAGTTTCAAGCCATTTGCAAACCACTGATGTTAAACAAATTGAACGGTAGTTTTCTGGTTGGGCTCTGTTGCCCTTTTTGAATATTGGGGTTACATTAGCAAGCTTCCATTCATGTGGCACCTTATTGCTCTTAAGTGATAAGCTAAAAAGTTCAGCTAAAGGCTTTGATATTTCATTCTGTAGTTCCTTCAATACACATGATGATATTTTGTCCGGTCTTGGTGCTTTATTCTCTTTTAATCTGTTTATTGCAAGCAGTACGTCGCGATCGCTTACTGTAATGTCAGTGATTATGTTGCCCTCTTCTATAGGAATGGGGGAAACAGTAGGAATTGTATGTATATTTTCTGTTGTAAATACTGATGCGAAGAAAGTACTAAGAATTTTCGCCATCATAGTTTCATCATCAGTGTGCTCTCCGTTATCTGTGACTAAGGGACTGATTGATGGAGTTATTACCTTTTTGCTTCTTATGTAACTGAAAAATTCTTTGGGATTTGATTTACTGATACTTGCAATATGTGTCTCAAGGTTTTTCTTACTGCATTTAATTAATTTTTTGGCATTTCGTCGAAGGGCATCGTATTCATTTTTATCACTTTGACTGTGGTATTATAATTCCTATATGCAAGATTTTTTGCTTCTAAACAGTGTTTAATGTTGGAGTTCCACCATTTGGGTTTAGAATTTTTGGCGGGCCTTCTGTTGTGCATAGGAATACATAATTTGATGGCACTGTTGAGAGTTTCTGTAAAGTAACTCCACACGTCATTGATATCTAAAGTTTCGACAATGGGGTGCCAGTCAACTGCACCTGCAATTGCCTTTAATTTCTTAAAATTTGCTCTCTTAAAGTCAGGCGCTTTCTCACAACTGGCCTTGACACTGTCTTCACTGAATTTAATGTTAGATGTAACTATGCGATGACCACTTGTACTAAATTCTTCTCCTACAATAACATTACTCATTACATTTTCTGATGTAGCTAAGACAAGATCTAGGATGTTAGCTCCATGTGTTGGATAATTTACAAATTGATATAAAGAGCTTTCTTGCAAATTTGTATATAGGTCTGATCCTGTGTGTGAGGATAGGGCTTCCCCCCAATTTGGAACTGGTAAATTAAAGTCACCAAATATTACAGTGCTTTGCATACAAGATAGTTCGGCAATTTGATTGTAGATTTCATTATCGATGTTGACTGGCTTACCAGGTGGACGATAAATTAACCCAAGAGTGATTTTATGACAATATTCATTTCTAAGCTGAATATAAATAGTGTCGATGTTTTCAATACATGGCTTGGTAATTTCGACTGGATGAAATCCTGATTTAACATATAACAACACGCCGCCCCCTGCTCGATTCTTCCTTTCACAACTGAAAATGTGATAGCCTGGTAAATTGAACTCTGCTAGAAAATCTCTCTGCTCAGAATTTAGCCACGATTCTGTTACTCCAATTACATCATAATCTTCGGTAAAGGCAAGGGCCTCCAAATCAGAAAATTTATTACGTAGACTACGAGCATTTGCAAGGATTGCTTTAATGTGCTTTCCTTTCTGATGTGAGGAGCTTCCATTATTTACTGATTTATCAGATCGTATGACATCTACGTTTGCCTCCCGTGATGACTGGTAGGTAGGTACATGGGATAGTTTGAGTAATTACAGAAGGTAGCTCAGGTAGGTAGGTAGGTAGGCAGGTAGGAACGTAGGTAGATTAACAGGTAGGTAGGTACACTGGATAGTTCAAGTAATTACACAAGGTAGCTCAGGTAGGTAGGTAGGTAGATAGGTAGGCAGGTAGAAACAATATGTAGGTAGGTAGACCGCAGGCGACGGTCGTCTGGATGACGGTCCAGGACACCTGCTCCCGATGGTGGGTGGCAGAAGGAGATCCTGTGGGCACTCCTCCTATAGTAGATCCGGTGGACCCTACTGTGCTGCTGTTCCCCTGGGGTAGAGTAGGACTGTGAGCTCTGGTGGTTGCTCTTCCTCTTGTGGAGGCAGGTCCAGTGGACACTGCTACCGAGGGCCTACTTGTCAAAGGGCAAGTCCCACCCCGATTCTGGCGAGCTCTCTCCCCGTCAAAGGGTCAGTGCACTTCCTGGGGGTCTGGTTGCGTGATAAAGGGGCATAGGGTCACGGGGGAGATGAGTCGTTGTGGCGCGGGGCACCAATGCATCTCCCCGATGCCTCGTCTTGGGTTAGGGGTCACCTCCCCATGTCCTCCTCCTGGGGTTGTGGTGTCGGGATCACTCCTCCGGGTGGGTATTTCACAAACCTAATTGATTGAAATATTTATTGTTGTAAAGGTTACTTAACCTTACAGACTAACCTAAATGACCAAACTAAAGTTACCTCATACTAAGAAAACAAACCTAACCTAACCTAACAGATTAATCGAACTGACTAACATACTAACCTAACCTGACAATAAGAGAACGAACGTAACTTAACATAATAGATTAATCTATGTAACACACTAACCTAACCTGATACTAAGAGAACGAACGTAACTTAATCTAATAGATTAATCTATGTAACACACTAACCTAACCTGATACTAAGAGAACGAACGTAACTTAACCTAATAGATTAATCTATGTAATACACTAACCTAACCTGGAAGCGAAGATTGGACTTTGTTGGAAGGACACAATAGTGAGAGCAGTGGAAATGAGTTATTTGAGAGAAGCATGTGGAGGTACATGGAGAGACAGACTGACAAATATGGAAGTGAAAGAGTGTTGGGGTGTGGATGAGGATGTGATAGAAAGCGTTATGAGAAATACACTGCGTTGGTTTGGCCATGTGGAGAGGAAGGAGCGCGAGAGACTGACAAGGAGAGTGTATATGAGTGAAGTGGAGAAAGGGAAGAGGTAGGGGGAGAACAAAGAGGGGGTGGAAGGGTGCAGTGGAGAGGTATATGAGAGACGGGGCGTGAGTTGGTAGGAAGAGCAGCGAAATGGCTGGGGACAGGGAGACTTGGAGGCGATTTACTTGTGGCCACCCCTTACGGGATTCAGACATCTGTATATATATAAAAAGTGACAGATGAAGGGTCGTTAAGAAGTGCAAAGGAAAAGATGAAGAGCTGTGGCCTTGTCTTTCTCTGCCACTGAGTCAGCCATTTTCACCATTGGAAAGGCCGAACCAAACTTAATAAATTAATTACCGTCGAAGCCGGGATACGATTCCGAGCCAGGGGTGAAATTTTCGACCATACTTACGATCGATTCTTTGTCGTAACTTGGGTTTGTTTTTACAGGAAGAACTAGACACACTGGGGGGGTGGGGGCTGGTAGTGTGGTGTTGTGATCGAGGTTGTATATTATTGTGAGGTGAGAGTGTATGTGAGTGAGCTGGACGGGGGGAGAGGGAAGGGAAGGCTAAGGATGAGATGGAGGGATGGAGTGGAGAGGTATATGAGAGAGAGGGGTGTGAACTGGAAGGAGAGTAGTGAAATGGCGTGGGACAGAGCGACATGGAGGCGATTTGTTCGTGGCCACCCCTTACGAGATTAAGGCATCTGGCATTAGATACATAGATAGATAGAGTATGGAGGTGTTTTTTCATTGTCGGTGTTAGAATATCTGGAGGTGGGATATTGTTATAGAAGGTTTTATAATGTTTGTATGGTGATTGTTTTATGTGCCTAGGTGTGTTGTGTGTGTGTCATATAACAGTATAGGAGCTGTGTACTGGAACAGGCTAATGCGTACCCTGTAGAATTATGTGCCCCTTATATGAAGGTAGTCTCGCACTGGGAGGGCTTTAACCCGCCCCATCCCGACCACTTTTCCACCACTGACTCCCCCCAATCCCGACCATTTTAGGAAAAATTTTTTTTTGGCTCAAACCTTCGCTTTTGGTGAGAAACATCGAAAATTCATTGAGAAATCGCTCACCTGAGGTTTAAAATACTCATTATAGGTAGGAGTACCTCCTTACCTTACTGGGTTTTCTATTAGGCTGGCACCAAAGAAAACGAGTTCTATGGGAAGATAACTATTTGACACCACTCATAAACGGTATTTATTTATTTACTTGGTACGAATTTATATGTAGTACAAGAGTTTATTGGTTTTCAAGCAGTAATATAGGCATTATAAGCATTGTTACACTCACTAATACCTGACCTTTTTTTGCCACATTACCTGATCATCATTTCTAACTGTTTCTTCCTCTAATGCTATGTAAAGTTTGTCCTCCACATTGTCATTGATTGGGGAATCACTCTGGCCCTGAATTTCGTACCATGGCATGACATGGCTATACTGGCCAGGTCACTGATAACAGGTGAATTGCTGAGACAATGGCATGCAGGGGGGGGAGGAGGTCATGCTGGGTAAGGCATTGTCCCTGCCTGGCATCTTGTTGAGGAAGGTGTCACGTGTATACGTACCAAAAATGACTCGCAAAAATTGAAAATTGTGAAAATTAGGGACCTTGCAATTATCTCGCGTTTATGTACTTCGACGGGATTGGTAGTGACAAAACGTGTGGACGTTAAAGAACGTGGACAGGACGCCGCAGGTTAATATAAGATGGTAAGTGACCTAAGGAAGTCGATTTGGTACAGTCAGTGGTGATGCGTAGGGCGTTGTTCTGTACGACTTGCAAAGGTGTTGTGGGTGTCAGATAGGATGGGAGCCTCTGCTGAAGAAGGGGGGGGGGAAGGAGTATTGATCATCACTGATATCAATATTGTTTTTTAGAATATGGAGAATGCATCTTTTTGTAGCCCAAAGTCAGGCCTTGTAGTTGGCCTGAGTGCACTGAGTCTGGGGGTGCACCGCCTCTTGTCTTATACAGGGTCCTTGAAGGTGAGTCCGATGTTATGTCTCTCTAAGAATGTTAGTGTTCAGTGTGTGGCACACGTATATTATTAAATAATGTGATGTTGGTGGGAGTACCTGTGTTCATGCTTACAGCTGGTGGCGAGTGTGCTGGTGGATTTGGCTGGGGTGATTTTCATCCTGTTGTCCTCTTTAATGCATCTAAGACTCAGTTCTTACACCTTTCAACCCGACAAAATCTTCCACAGGTATACCCACTAATGTTTAATAATATTCAGCTTAATCCTACATCATCCTTGAACATGCTTGGGGTTTCATTTACTCGGGACTTATCTTGGAAAGATCATATTACATCTCTTGTAAAATCTGCTTCCAAGAGATTGGGTGTGCTAAGCCGACTCCGCTCCTTCTTTACCCCTGCGCAATTGTTGACTCTATACAGGGGTTTTATCCGCCCCTGTGTGGAGTACAACTCTCATGTGTGGGGAGGCTCCCCTCATACAGCTCTTCTCAATAGGGTGGAGTCAAAGGCTTTTCGTCTCATTAACTCTCCTCCTCTTACTGACTCCCTTCAACCTCTGTCTCTTCGCCGCACTGTTGCATCTTTATCTCTTTTCTATCGCTACTTTAATGGTCACTGCTCCTCTGAACTGTCTGCTTGCATTCCTCCACCTCTACGACGGGCGCGTAGCACCCGTCTGGCAGCAGACTCTCATCCTTTTTCTGTCCAACTCTCTAATGCAAGAATTAACCGTTACTCACAGTCTTTCATTTATGCAGCAGGTCAACTCTGGAACTGTCTCCCTCTGTCTGTATTTCCTGCTGCCTATGATCTCCAGTCTTTCAAACGCAGTGTGTCCAGGCATCTCAAAATGATCGGATCTTGAATTTGGCTCTATATTGTATTTTGTTTTTCTCTTGGAGGGAACTGTTACTGCGGTCTCATGGCCTTTGGTTCCTTCTTCCTCGCATTAAAAAAAAAAAAAAAAATGTCTGCATTGTGTTGAGGTAGTCCTATTGCAGTGTACAGGCTGTGTCTGCAGTGTGTTGAGGTAGTCCTGTTGCAGAGTACAGGCTGTGTCTGCAGTGTGTTGAGGTAGTCCTGTTGCAGTGTACAGGTTCTGTCTGCAGTGTGTTGAACCAGTCCTGTTGCAGTGTTCAGGCTGTGTCTGCAGTGTGTTGAGGTGGTCCTGTTGCAGTGTACAGGCTGTGTCTGCAGGGTGGTTTGTGCTTGTTATGGTGATGTCATCTGCATATGAGACAATATATGTGGGTGGTTGGGGTGGGGGAATATTATATATGTATAGGTTGAAGAGTGTGGGCGGGAGATCTGAGCGCTGTGCAACTCTGATGGGGAAATTTCGTGTTGGTGATGGGTTGGTCGAGAATGTAACATGTGCTTGTCTACCAGGCAAGTAAAAGGCAAGCCATCGCTTAGTGTTCTCCATGTTTGTGTTGTGTCTTTAGGTGATTAGTTTGCGTTCGGGGACGGGATCAAAGGCTTTACTAATATTTATTGTTGTGAGTAGTGTGCGCTGTGCGGGTAGAATGATAAGATGTAATGTGCAAATTTATAAGCTAAAGAAAGTGTTACTAGCATTGTTGCCCAGCTTCTAGCATAGGTACGAACACACAATAAAAAAATAAAAAACTCTAATGAACACAATTATTCAGATATCATCCAAAAACTATTATATATACGATTTTCTAATATGCACGTATTACCCTTGGGGATGAAAACATTAATATGTCAAGAAAAAGTCGCAAATTGACTGTCTTCTGGGAGTGTATGCAAATATTTAAACAAGACGTAAAGATTTTTGTAAAATTTGTATTAAACCTGACGTAGTAATATTTAATACATTATAAAGGACCGGAGTACAGGGCAGTTGTTCAGTATATATTGTGCTACTTTTTGTTATTACATAAACAAATGCTGTACTGCTGAGCTGTGAAGGTGAGTTTAAGGACTGGATTAGAAGTGATTTTGAGAATGTTGCAGTATCTCTTGCTTAGCGATTTATCTCTCACACTGCACCTCATTATCCTTTTGTTATTGACGCAACTATATCAGCACTAAAGGTCTATAAATAACATACAAGAGAATTGTATTCTGCCAAATAAATCGCTAAGGAAGACGTGCAAGGAAGCCTGCTATAGATCCAAAATATTAGGTATAGTAGTAAAGTGGTTAATGAAGGCTATATCTAACCCCTCCAGTTTAAAAAGTCTCATTTAAGGTGAATATAATCGTCTGGAGATGGAAGAAATTATATATAAAGTACGTCACTAGATTATATGAAATTTTAAAAGAAAATGGTATTACTTGTTTCTAACAGAAAACCAAATATTTTAAGCGATAACTAAGCTAACGATGGACATTTTGTTTTTCTAAATGGCATGGTCGTGTTACCTCTTCATTAGCAATTTCTTTAGCACAGATAAACTTAGCATTCTCTAACATACTACTTATCGTTTTATTGTCGACACAGTCTGCATCAGATATACACAGGATAAAAGGTTACTGGTGTGTACAGCGTAGGATAAATCACTGAGGAGTTAGCGTTAGGAAATCTGTGAGGTCAATTAGAATTTGACCTATAATCCACAAACTGTGGCCAACGATGTCACTGAAAGTCACATAGGATATGAGAGAGAGAGAGAGAGAGAGAGAGAGAGAGAGAGAGAGAGAGAGAGAGAGAGAGGTGGAAATGTGAGTTGATACCTCATACTAAGAAAACAAACCTAACCTAACCTAACACATTAACCGAACTGACTAACATACTAACCTAACCTGATACTAAGAGAACGAAAGTAACTTAACCTAATAGATTAATCTACGTAACACACTAACCTAACCTGATACTAAGAGAACGAACGTAATTTAACCTAATAGATTAATCTACGTAACACACTAACCTAACCTGACACTAAGAGAACGAACGTAACTTAACCTAATAGATTAATCTACTTAACACACTACCCTAACTTGATACTAAGAGAACGAACGTAACCTAATAGATCAATCTACGTAACACACTAACCTAACCTGGAAGCGAAGCTTGAACCTTGTTGGAAGGACAGAACAGTGAGAGCAGTGGAAATGAGTTATTTGAGAGGTGCATGTGGAGGTACATGAAGAGACAAACGAGAAAGAGAAGGAGTGTTGTGGTGTGGATGAGGATGTGATAGAAAGCGCTAGGTTAGAAGAAATAAACTGAGTTTGTTTGGCCATGTGAAGAGGACGGAGAGCGAAAGAATGAAAAAGAGTGCATGTGAGTGAAGTGGAGAAAGGGAAGAGATAGGGGGAGACCAAAGAGGAGGTGGAGGCATGGAGTGGAGAGGCATATGAGAGAGGGGGCATCAGTTGGCAGGGAAGACAGCAAAATGGCAGGGTACATGTGGACGCCGAGGCAATTTGTTTGTGGCCACGCCTTACGGGAGTAAGGTGTCTGTATATATATATATATATATATATAGTGATAGATGATGGAATTCATCGCTAGTCACGAAAAAGTGCTGTGGAATGCATGCAGAGCCCTAGCACTGCCTTTGAGAGTGGAGCCATATAACCGCTATTTACTCTAACTTGGCATAAAACTGCCGTCTCTCCATCTTGACTATCGAGTAGTAAGAAGAGATTATTGCTTGAATTTGCTGCTAGTCACGAGGAGGTGCAAAGGAAAAGATGAAGACCCATGGCCCTGTGTTTTTTCTGACACTGAGTCAGCCATTGGCGCCACTGGAAAGGAAGATCCATACTTGGGTATTAGACAAGATGGTAGCCAATGACGGGGGGGGGGGGGTGACAAGGCATTGGACATCACAGATCTAATGTATTGTTTTTAGAGTAAGGATAGTGCTTCGTTTTGTGGCCCAATGTCTGGCTCTGTAGTTGGCCTGAGTGCATTGAGTCTGGGGATGTACCGCCTCTTGTCTTGTACATGGTCTTTGAGGGTGAGTCCGATGTTATATGTCACTCCAAGAATCACAGTGAACTGTGTGTGGCACATGTACATTGTTAAATACGATGTGGGGGGAGTACTTTTTTTTTTTTTATGCGAGGAAGAAGGAACCAAAGGCCATGAGCCCGCAGTAACAGTTCCCTCCAAGAGAAAAACAAAATACAATATAGAGCCAAATTCAAGATCCGATCATTTTGAGATGCCTGGACACACTGCGTTTGAAAGACTGGAGATCATAGGCAGCAGGAAATACAGAGAGAGGGAGACAGTTCCAGAGTTGACCTGTTGCATAAATGAAAGACTGGGAGTAACGGTTAATTCTTGCATTAGAGAGTTGGACAGAAAAAGGATGAGATTCTGCTGCCAGACGGGTGCTACGCGCCCGTCGTAGAGGTGGAGGAATGCAAGCAGACAGTTCAGAGGAGCAGTGACCATTAAAGTAGCGATAGAAAAGAGATAAAGATGCAACAGTGCGGCGAAGAGACAGAGGTTGAAGGGAGTCAGTAAGAGGAGGAGAGTTAATGAGACGAAAAGCCTTTGACTCCACCCTATTGAGAAGAGCTGTATGAGGGGAGCCTCCCCACACATGAGAGTTGTACTCCACACAGGGGCGGATAAAACCCCTGTATAGAGTCAACAATTGTGCAGGGGTAAAGAAAGAGCGGAGTGTGCTCATGTTTACTGCTGGTCATGAGTGTGGTGGTGGATTTAGCTGGGGCAATATTCAGCCTGTTGTCCTCAACCCAAGTCTGCATTGTTTGAGGTAGTCCTGTTGCAGTGTACAGGCTGTGTCTGCAGTGTGTTGAGGTAGTCCTGTTGCAGTGTACAGGCTGTGTCTGCAGTGTGTTCAGGTAGTCCTGTTGCAGTGTACAGGCTCTGTCTGCAGTGTGTTGAGGTAGTACTGTTGCAGTGTACAGGCTGTGTCTGCAGTGTGTTGAGGTAGTACTGTTGCAGTGTACAGGCTGTGTCTGCAGTGTCTTGAGGTAGTCATGTTGCAGTGTACAGGCTGTGTCTGCAGTGTGTTGAGGTAGTCCTGTTGCAGTGTACAGGCTGTGTCTGCAGTGTGTTGAGGTAGTCCTGTTGCAGTGTACAGGCTGCGTCTGCAGTGTGTTGAGGTAGTCCTGTTGCAGTGTACAGGCTGTGTCTGCAGTGTGTTGAGGTAGTCCCGCTGCAGTGTACAGGCTGTGTCTGCAGCATGTTAAGTTAGTCCTGTTGCAGTGTACAGGCTGTGTCTGCAGTGTGTTGAGGTAGTCCTGTTGCAGTGTACAGGTTGTGTCTGCAGTGTGTTGAGGTAGTCCTGTTGCAGTGTACAGGCTGTGTCTGCAGTGTGTTGAGGTAGTACTGTTGCAGTGTACAGGCTGTGTCTGCAGTGTCTTGAGGTAGTCATGTTGCAGAGTACAGGCTGTGTCTGCAGTGTGTTGAGGTAGTCCTGTTGCAGTGTACAGGTTGTGTCTGCAGTGTGTTGAGGCAGTCCTGTTGTAGTGTACAGGCTGTGTCTGCAGTGTGTTGAGGTAGTCCTGTTGCAGTGTACAGGCTGTGTCTGCAGGGTGGTTTGTGCTTGTTATGGTGATGTCATCTGCATATGAGGCAATATATGTGGGTGGTTGGGGTGGGGGAATATTATATATGTATGGGTTGAAGAGTGTGGGCGGGAGATCTGAGCGCTGTGCAACTCTGATGGGGAAATTTCGTGTTGGTGATGGGTTGGTCGAGAATGTAACATGTGCTTGTCTACCAGGCAAGTAAAAGGCAAGCCATCGCTTAGTGTTCTCCATGTTTGTGTTGTGTCTTTAGGTGATTAGTTTGCGTTGGGGGACGGCATCAAAGGCTTTACTAATATTTATTGTTGTGAGTAGTGTGCGCTGTGCGGGTAGAATGATAAGGTGTAATGTGCAAATTTATAAGCTAAAGAAAGTGTTACTAGCATTGTTGCCCAGCTTCTAGCATAGGTACGAACACACAATAAAAAAATAAAAAACTCTAATGAACACAATTATTCAGATATCATCCAAAAACTATTATATATACGATTTTCTAATATACAGGTATTACCCTTGGGATGAAAACATTAATATGTCAAGAAAAAGTCGCAAATTGACTGTCTTCTGGGAGTGTATGCAAATATTTAAACAAGACGTAAAGATTTTTGTAAAATTTGTATTAAACCTGACGTAGTAATATTTAATACATTATAAAGGACCGGAGTACAGGGCAGTTGTTCAGTATATATTGTGCTACTTTTTGTTATTACATAAACAAATGCTGTACTGCTGAGCTGTGAAGGTGAGTTTAAGGACTGGATTAGAAGTGATTTTGAGAATGTTGCAGTATCTCTTGCTTAGCGATTTATCTCTCACACTGCACCTCATTATCCTTTTGTTATTGACGCAACTATATCAGCACTAAAGGTCTATAAATAACATACAAGAGAATTGTATTCTGCCAAATAAATCGCTAAGGAAGACGTGCAAGGAAGCCTGCTATAGATCCAAAATATTAGGTAAAGTAGTAAAGTGGTTAATGAAGGCTATATCTAACCCCTCCAGTTTAAAAAGTCTCATTTAAGGTGAATATAATCGTCTGGAGATGGAAGAAATTATATATAAAGTACGTCACTAGATTATATGAAATTTTAAAAGAAAATGGTATTACTTGTTTCTAACAGAAAACCAAATATTTTAAGCGATAACTAAGCTAACGATGGACATTTTGTTTTTCTAAATGGCATGGTCGTGTTACCTCTTCATTAGCAATTTCTTTAGCACAGATAAACTTAGCATTCTCTAACATACTACTTATCGTTTTATTGTCGACACAGTCTGCATCAGATATACACAGGATAAAAGGTTACTGGTGTGTACAGCGTAGGATAAATCACTGAGGAGTTAGCGTTAGGAAATCTGTGAGGTCAATTAGAATTTGACCTATAATCCACAAACTGTGGCCAACGATGTCACTGAAAGTCACATAGGAATAAGTACAATATACAGAATATGAGAGAGAGAGAGAGAGAGAGAGAGAGAGAGAGAGAGAGAGAGAGAGAGAGAGAGAGAGAGAGGTGGAAATGTGAGTTGATACCTCATACTAAGAAAACAAACCTAACCTAACCTAACACATTAACCGAACTGACTAACATACTAACCTAACCTGATACTAAGAGAACGAAAGTAACTTAACCTAATAGATTAATCTACGTAACACACTAACCTAACCTGATACTAAGAGATCGAACGTAATTTAACCTAATAGATTAATCTACGTAACACACTAACCTAACCTGACACTAAGAGAACGAACGTAACTTAACCTAATAGATTAATCTACTTAACACACTACCCTAACTTGATACTAAGAGAACGAACGTAACCTAATAGATCAATCTACGTAACACACTAACCTAACCTGGAAGCGAAGCTTGAACCTTGTTGGAAGGACAGAACAGTGAGAGCAGTGGAAATGAGTTATTTGAGAGGTGCATGTGGAGGTACATGAAGAGACAAACGAGAAAGAGAAGGAGTGTTGTGGTGTGGATGAGGATGTGATAGAAAGCGCTAGGTTAGAAGAAATAAACTGAGTTTGTTTGGCCATGTGAAGAGGACAGAGAGCGAAAGAATGAAAAAGAGTGCATGTGAGTGAAGTGGAGAAAGGGAAGAGATAGGGGGAGACCAAAGAGGAGGTGGAGGCATGGAGTGGAGAGGCATATGAGAGAGGGGGCATCAGTTGGCAGGGAAGACAGCAAAATGGCAGGGTACATGTGGACGTCGAGGCAATTTGTTTGTGGCCACGCCTTACGGGAGTAAGGTGTCTGTATATATATATATATATATATATATATATATATATATATATATATATATATAGATAGATAGATATATATATAGATAGATAGATAGATGATGGAATTCATCGCTAGTCACGAAAAAGTGCTGTGGAATGCATGCAGAGCCCTAGCACTGCCTTTGAGAGTGGAGCCATATAACCGCTATTTACTCTAACTTGGCATAAAACTGCCGTCTCTCCATCTTGACTATCGAGTAGTAAGAAGAGATTATTGCTTGAATTTGCTGCTAGTCACGAGGAGGTGCAAAGGAAAAGATGAAGACCCATGGCCTTGTGTTTTTTCTGACACTGAGTCAGCCATTGGCGCCACTGGAAAGGAAGATCCATACTTGGGTGTTAGACAAGATGGTAGCCAATGACGGGGGGGGGGGGGTGACAAGGCATTGGACATCACAGATTTAATGTATTGTTTTAAGAGTAAGGATAGTGCTTCGTTTTGTGGCCCAATGTCTGGCTCTGTAGTTGGCCTGAGTGCATTGAGTCTGGGGATGTACCGCCTCTTGTCTTGTACATGGTCCTTGAGGGTGAGTCCGATGTTATATGTCACTCCAAGAATCACAGTGAACTGTGTGTGGCACATGTACATTGTTAAATACGATGTGGGGGGAGTACTTTTTTTTTTTTTTTTATGCGAGGAAGAAGGAACCAAAGGCCATGAGCCCGCAGTAACAGTTCCCTCCAAGAGAAAAACAAAATACAATATAGAGCCAAATTCAAGATCCGATCATTTTGAGATGCCTGGACACACTGCGTTTGAAAGACTGGAGATCATAGGCAGCAGGAAATACAGAGAGAGGGAGACAGTTCCAGAGTTGACCTGTTGCATAAATGAAAGACTGGGAGTAACGGTTAATTCTTGCATTAGAGAGTTGGACAGAAAAAGGATGAGAGTCTGCTGCCAGACGGGTGCTGCGCGTCCGTCGTAGAGGTGGAGGAATGCAAGCAGACAGTTCAGAGGAGCAGTGACCATTAAAGTAGCGATAGAAAAGAGATAAAGATGCAACAGTGCGGCGAAGAGACAGAGGTTGAAGGGAGTCAGTAAGAGGAGGAGAGTTAATGAGACGAAAAGCCTTTGACTCCACCCTATTGAGAAGAGCTGTATGAGGGGAGCCTCCCCACACATGAGAGTTGTACTCCACACAGGGGCGGATAAAACCCCTGTATAGAGTCAACAATTGTGCAGGGGTAAGGAAAGAGCGGAGTGTGCTCATGTTTACTGCTGGTCATGAGTGTGGTGGTGGATTTAGCTGGGGCAATATTCAGCCTGTTGTCCTCAACCCAAGTCTGCATTGTTTGAGGTAGTCCTGTTGCAGTGTACAGGCTGTGTCTGCAGTGTGTTGAGGTAGTCCTGTTGCAGTGTACAGGCTGTGTCTGCAGTGTGTTGGGGTAGTCCTGTTGCAGTGTACAGGCTGTGTCTGCAGTGTGTTGAGGTAGTACTGTTGCAGTGTACAGGCTGTGTCTGCAGTGTGTTGAGGTAGTACTGTTGCAGTGTACAGGCTGTGTCTGCAGTGTCTTGAGGTAGTCATGTTGCAGTGTACAGGCTGTGTCTGCAGTGTGTTGAGGTAGTCCTGTTGCAGTGTACAGGCTGTGTCTGCAGTGTGTTGAGGTAGTCCTGTTGCAGTGTACAGGCTGTGTCTGCAGTGTGTTGAGGTAGTCCTGTTGCAGTGTACAGGCTGTGTCTGCAGTGTGTTGAGGTAGTCCCACTGCAGTGTACAGGCTGTGTCTGCAGCATGTTAAGTTAGTCCTGTTGCAGTGTACAGGCTGTGTCTGCAGTGTGATGAGGTAGTCCTGTTGCAGTGTACAAGCTGTGACTGCAGTGTGTTGAGGGAGTCCTGCTGCAGTGTACAGGCTGTGTCTGCAGTGTGTTGAGGTAGTCCTTTTGCAGTGTACAGGCTGTGTCTGCAGTGTGTTGAGGTAGTCCTGTTGCAGTGTACAGGCTGTCTGCAGTGTGTTGAGGTAGTCATGTTGCAGTGTACAGGCTGTGTCTGTCCCTTGGCAATGAAATTACCATTTTGGGTGATTTTAACATACACAGTGTTGAATGGTTATTGCATTCTGCCCGTACTGACGACGGTGGTCTAGAATGCGAGCTGTTTGCGGAATCGTTTAATCTCACCCAGTTGGTAAAGCAACCAACCAGAATACCTGATAATCCTGACTATAATGTCCATCTCTTGGATTTATTCTTGACAAATAATCCAGATCAATACAGGATAGAGGTACTGTCACCACTTGGATCCTCTGACCACAATCTCATCAAAGCCTCATTAGTTAACCCTCCTACACCTCCCCATTCCGAACCTGTCAGGGTGACCCGATGGCACTTTGACAGGGCAGACTGGGATGGATTTAGAAATTATCTTGCTTATGTTCCATGGCAGTCTTTCTTCTCTAGTGATCCCAATTCTACCCAGTCCCACATTTGCGACTTAATACTAGCTGGTATGGATTTGGCTGGGGTGATTTTCAACCAGTTGTCCTTAACCCAAGTCTGAGGTGTGTTGAGGTAGTCCTGTTGCATTGTACAGGCTGTGTGTGCAGTGTGTTTAGGTAGTCCTGTTGCAGTATACAGGCTGTGTCTGCATGGTGTTGAGGTAGTCCTGTTGCAGTGTACAGACTGTGTCTGCAGTGTGTTGAGGTAGTCCTGTTACAGTGTTCAGGCTGTGTCTGGAGGGTAATTTGTGCTTGTTGTGGTGATGTTATCTGCAGATGCGACAATATATGTGGGTGGTTGGGGTGGGGGAATATTATATATGTATAGGCTGAAGAGTGTGGGCAGGAGATCTGAGCGCTGTGCAACTCTGATGGGGAAATTTCGTGTTGGTGATGGGTTGGCCGAGAATGTAACATGTGCTTGTCTACCAGGCAAGTAAAAGGCAAGCCAGGGCTTGGTGTTCTCCATGTTTGTGTTGTGTATTTAGGTGGTTAGTTTGCGTTGGGGGACGGCATCAAAGGCTTTACTAATATTTGTTGTTGTGAGTAGTGTGCGCTGTGCGGGTAGAATGATAAGGTTTAACGTGCAAACTTAGGAGCTAAAGAAAACGTGTTAGTAGTATAGTTGGCGAGCTTGTAATATATGTGACGTACCGCACAATGAGTGATATATATATATATATATATATATATATATATATATATATATATATATATATATATATATAACGGCCATTTAATTGAATGGAAATACTAATATAATCCAAAAATACGAAAATTATTGCCTATCACACACTTGCTAAAGTCTTTGAAGAGTGTGAGATGAAAGCAAAATTATTTCACGAATAAATTGTAAATCGACTGTTTTCTGGAAATGTATGCAAATATATAAACAGGGCCTATAGGTTCTTTTTATCCATGGATTTCCCTGACGTAGTAATACTAAACACATTTTAAAAGACTGGAGTACAGTGCAGTTATACAGTATATATTGTGCTACTTTTTGTTATTACTTAATAAAATGCGTGGCTTGAAAAACAGTGCCCCCAAAGAATACCATAGTATCCCTAACGACAGGGCAAGCCAAGAACAGCATATTATGCCCACAGATATGCCGACACCTCCACACGGACCCCACGGGGTAGCCGCCACCAGCCACCACCACTCCGGGCAACAGCGACACATCTCAGCCCGGGCCGTGCGCCCCTGTGACATGCAGCCACCACGCTGCCGCCACCATAGGAGAAGGACACTACCTTCGCGTAGTGGAATTGCTGAGCTAGCTAGGGGTGGAGTTAGAAAACAAACTCCAGACGACGCCCCTCTGGTAGAGACGATCAATGGTGTCTCCCAAGGTGTTCAGGTAGAGACGATCAATGGTCGCTCCCAAGGTGTTTAGGTAGAGACGATCAATGGTCGCTCCCAAGGTGTTCAGGTAGAGATGATCAATGGTCGCTCCCAAGGTGTTCAGGTAGAGACGATCAATGGTCGCTCCCAAGGTGTTCCGGTAGAGACGATCTATGGTCGCTCCCAAGGTGTTCCGGTAGAGACGATCTACGGTCGCTCCCAAGGTGCTCTGGTAGAGACGATCTATGGTCGCTCCCAAGGTGTTCCAGTAGAGACGATCTATGGTCGCTCCCATGGTGCTCTGGTAGAGACGATCTATGGTCGCTCCCAAGGTATTCCGGTAGAGACGATCTATGGTCGCTCCCATGGTGTTCCGGTAGAGACGATCTATGGTCGCTCCCAAGGTGTTCCGGTAGAGACGATCTATGGTATCTCCCAAGGTGTTCAGGTAGAGACGATCAATGGTCGCTCCCAAGGTGTTTAGGTAGAGACGATCAATGGTCGCTCCCAAGGTGTTCCGGTAGAGACGATCTATGGTCACTCCCAAGGTGTTCTGGTAGAGACGATCTATGGTCGCTCCCAAGGTGCTCCGGTAGAGACGATCTATAGTCGCTCCCAAGGCGTTCCAGTAGAGACGATATATGGTCGCTCCCAAGGTGCTCCGGTAGAGACGATCTATGGTCGCTCCCAAGGTGTTCCGGTAGAGACGATCTATGGTCGCTCCCAAGGTGTTCCGGTAGAGATGATCTATGGTCGCTCCCAAGGTGCTCCGGTAGAGACGATCTATGGTCGCTCCCGTCCTCGTGAGACAATCTATGGTCGCTCCAAGAGTGTCGTGGTAGAGACGACCTATTGTCACTCCCTCCCTCGTGAGACGATCTACGGTCGCTTCGAGGTCGTGCAGAGTAGAGTGACGTCCCCAGGGCAGGAGACTGAGGCCCAGGCTTCCTGTCCCAGAGTAACCCAGAGAGGCCTCCCAGCCTCCCTTGGTCTCTGTTCCCTATGCCTGGCTCTAGAGCAGACGCACCTGACGGACCCCAGTGGAAGTCGCTGCCGCAGCCCTCCCCTGGTCTCTGTTCCCTATGCCTGGCTCTAGAGGAGACGCACCTGACGGACCCCAGTGGAAGTCGCTGCCGCAGCCCTCCCCTGTCGGCGCCCCTAGACGCTGGAGACGGCAGCCCACAGTCTCTCTCGGTTCTCCCCAGGACACCCAGGCGTGATCTCTCTACGCCCCCACGATCCCGGGACCTATCTCAGAGGTTCTTGGAGCTATTCGGCCCCAGTCCTGAGGGCCCCACGCCGGAGCCAAGTCCGGAAGCCACGGGGAGTCCAGGACACGAGAGGACGCCCTGGCGAGCTGTCCCATGCCCTCTCGGCACGCCCCACATTGCCGGTGCCCCTAGCCCAGCATGATCACCGATGACATGTTCCTGCCTATCCCCCTGATGAATACGTGTGATATTGTAGCACGAGTGATTTAGGTTAAGTGTGATTTCCCCTAGTGTAAGTATTGTGCAGTGATTTCATATAGTGAATATCGGGGTAAAATCAGATCACAGTGAGAAGTTAAAGGACGAGAGTGTGGAACAAGACCTGATTGACTATACGTGTGAGTGACATCTCTGTTATATAATTAATAAGCCTGTGCCTATAAAGACGTACCCCCATTACTGTGAAGGAATATTGTGAAAGAATTAATAGTATTCTCTCCTTTCCCCCACGCTGTGGAACAAGATCTGATTGACTATACGTGTGGGTGACATCTCTGTTACACAATTAATAAGCCTGTGCCTATAAAGACATACCTCCATTGCTGTAAAGGAATATTGTGAACGGAAGTATTAATAGTATTCTCTCCTTCCCCCACGCTGCCAATAAATCTTGTTCACCACCCGCTCTCACTCCCATATCTCAAGTAAGTGTGAGTCAAGGATAAAATCAATTACCAAAGTATTTTGGCTACTCTAAACCATATAAACTTCACGAATAATCTCTGCCACCTTCCAGTATTACCATAACTTTCCCCTAGCCGTCACAAGTCACTCCCCGCACCTCCCCTATCTCCTCCTAGGGAGACTCAACCTCCTTGACGGCTCCAAGTCGACTTGAGTGAATGTGTGGGTGCAAATGTGTGGTCGACTGAATGTGCCCTCAGGTTTTGGTTGCCGACTCATACATCTGTGTTTACTTAAGAACTTTTTGCTATTAACAAAGCCATAGACTATGCTCTCAATTCTAGGCATGACTCGTCATATTTTCAGATTCAAAATCAGCCCTTCAGGCAATTGCATCTTGCACTACGGACTCTCACGAGCTCCAGGGCCGCATCATTAATAAGTTGCATTCATGCAACAAGTCATTCACGCTGATTTGGGTGCCTGGTCATTGTCGTATCTACGGCAATGAGCAGGCTGACTTACTTGCAAAGTCGGCTGTAGAGCTCAAGGAGACTTCGGACGTTCCTTGTGATCTACGGTCGAGCCTCTGTCTCGGAAAGAAATCAATAAATCTTCTGTGGCAAGGTCAGTGGACCAGACTAAATATTCCAACTTGTAAGCCGTACCTGGGCGACTGGGACACTGCCAACCGTCCCAGTCGCCTAGAAGAAAAAGTGTTGGCATGGTTACGGCTCAATGCCACCATTTTAACCCACATAAAACCATATATGGAAAGACGCTTCCCACCGCACTGTGACATCTGTAATGCGGTGTTATCTATCAGTCATATCATCCTGCGCTGTCGGCGATTTATTCGTGAACGTGCTTCACTTATAAATTACTGCGGCGCAGTAGACGTCCCCTTCACCCTTTCCACCATCCTGGGTGATGGGGACATTGTTATGACTGATAAATTGATGGCTTTCTTGAGAGAGACCGGACTGATCAGAGTGAAGTGACTTTTTTACTGTGTGGTTATGGTTTTTATCAACGGTAAATATGTATATATTGTAATATTAATTAGGGTTGACAGTTGACATATTTTAAATAGTTCCTCCTCCCACCGATCTATTTCTAATATAGATGTCCCCTACATTAAGCCAACTTCCTCGCCTGACAGTCACCAGCTGATGAGTGCAAGTGTGCAATATAGGAAGGTATTGGGCACTTGCAGTCGATGGTGGTCTGCTGGGCGAGGTTCTTCACTTTTTGAACAAATTATGGAAATACATTATATTATCTTGCTTAAGTTATTCTAATTAGGGACGACAGCTGACGTATATGGAAATGTTCCTGACTCGTTTGGTTCCCTTTCATATATTGATGTCCCCTATATTAGGTTGTGCCTCGACTGACAGTCACCAGGTGATGAGTGCAGGTATATCATGTAGAAAGGCATTACATATCTGCAGTCGATGGTGTTCTGTTAGTCGAGGTATTTTTACCATTAGTGTCGGTCTAGCTATTTGTCTCTGTAGGATTTAGTATAGGTTAGCGATTTGTATGTTTGGTGATTAGTATTAGGGTCTTTAGATTAGTTTTTTTTTATTATATAAGGTATAAAAAATATAAAACCAAAAAAATAAATAAATAAATAAATAAAATTATTATATATATATATATGTACGTTTGCATGAAAGTGTGTCTGTATGTATGCATGGAAGTGTGTGTGTGTGTGTGTGTGTGTGTGTGTGTGTGTCTGTCTCTCTGTCTGTCTGTCTGTGTGTATATATGTTTGTATATATATGTATATATGTTTAAATATATATATATATATATATATATATATATATATATATTTTTATTTATTTATATATATTTATTTGGTCTTAATAACCAGGCGCTTCGGCCCCAATGGTTGATAGGCCGAAAAAAAAAAAAAAAAAAATCAACCCCCTCCCGCGCCCCCGCGCGCACGCCTATATTTACTGCACTCATGACACATTAGGATTGTTTGTGTTGTCATTAGTATCAGAGAAGCAAGTATCCTGAGAGATACTCATATCCTAGATAAGGTTTTATATTGCTATATATTGTGCTGTAACATCTGCTGATTTGTCCTGTGTCTGACCTTGGTAATATACGTGTAAAGGTTGTTGCCTAGAGTTTTTGTGTCCTGCCTCTCTTTATTGCACTAGCTCCGGTCTTGAAAGAGGACCCCGCTCCACGTTAGGTGAAATAGGAACGAGAAGTCGAACCTAATTTCACCTAGCATTACACTTAAACGCTGTACTGCTGAGTTGTGAAGGTGAGTTTAAGGGCTGGTTAGGTTAGTGTGTTACGTAGATTAATCTATTAGGTTAAGTTACGTTCGTTCTCTTAGTATCAGGTTAGGTTAGTGTGTTACGTAGATTAATCTATTAGGTTAAGTTACGTTCGTTCTCTTAGTATCAGGTTAGGTTAGTGTGTTACGTAGATTAATCTATTAGGTTAAGTTACGTTCGTTCTCTTAGTATCAGGTTAGGTTAGTGTGTTACGTAGATTAATCTATTAGGTTAAGTTACGTTCGTTCTCTTAGTATCAGGTTAGGTTAGTGTGTTACGTAGAATAATCTATTAGGTTGAGTTACTTTCGTTCTCTTAGTATCAGGTTAGGTTACAATGTTAAGTTAATCTGTTAGGTTAGGTTAGGTTTGTTCTCGTGCGAGCACGCATCAACTCACACTTCCACCTCTCTCTCTCTCTCTCTCTCTCTCTCTCTCTCTCTCTCTCTCTCTCTCTCTCTCTCTCTCTCTCTCATTTTTCGATGATTATTCGCAGCTAATGTATGTAAAACTATTCATGAAACTTTATACATGTGCGTGTTGATGACATGAATATATTACATCGTTGATAGCCTGTGTGTGTGTGTGTGTGTGTGTGTGTGTGTGTGTGTGTGTGTGTGTGTGTGTGGTACAATTATGGATGAATTAACTGTGTATTTTATCATTACTACCCTCGTGTAGGAGAGGGACGCCATCACGTGGTGGCATTGATATAACCGGGCTGCTCCACTGCATGGTTATACAAACGACCACCAGCTGCCTCCCTGTCCCCCGAAAGGAGAAGGGTGAGCTGAGGAGAAGGGGTTTCAACCGCAGTCCATTTGGTTGACGTGCAAGATGAACCTGGGTCAACAACAACAAAGACAACAACAAAAACAAGAATAACAATAACTGTAATAGTAAAAACTAAAGCCTCCCCCAAGGGGGGAATCACACCACCCACGAGCCGATACATATCTAGCTCGGCTCAGAATATGACCTTGACCTTGACCTACTTTCACCAATTTCGAACTCGCAGGAGATTTTCATCCCTACTACACGCCTGTAAAATTTTGTGTTGATATCTTGAGCGGTTGCGAAGTTATCGTGCTAACACACACACACACACACACACACACACACACACACACACACACACACACACACACACACACATTGAAAACAATACCAGCTTTGCCTTCACGGCTGGTAATAACAGCAACAATAACAACAGAGACAATAATAACAATAACATTAATCCATCAGCAACAAAAATAAACAATAATAATAACACCAATAATAATAATAATAATAACACCAACAAAATTCTCGCTACCTTGAGATGGCTTTATTTAGATTCAGAAACTGTGTAGTAAAGGAGGCAAAAGCAGTCTCCCTTACCCTTCCATACCTAGCTTTTTACTGCAGCCAAACACACTCGATTTTACTCAGCCGGGATCTAGTTGTACCTTAGCGGCGATAAATCTTACGAAAAAGATCGTATACTTACGATCCATTCTCCGTCGTAACTAAGGTTTTTACAGGATGAACTACACAAGGGATGATTTTTGCACTCCCTTCCCTGACCATCCTGCAGAAAACAGTCCTAACCTGCTGTAATTTTAGTGTCGTAACTAAGATGTATTTATAAAGCCTCCTTGTCCTTCCTGCACATCAAAGCCCGACTTACGACAGGATTTTGATCGTAAGTGCGTGTCTGTATGCAAGGGAAGGTGATGACAAACACCATAACACAAGCTTCATTTATTAGCTACATACATCTTCATCATCATCATCATCATCATCATAATCATCATCATCATCACCATCATCATCATCATCATCATCATCACCATCATCATCACCATAATCATCATCATCATCCCTGCGAATCTGTGACTATTGACCTCTCTCTCTCTCTCTCCATTATCATCATCCCTGGAAATCTGTGATTAATGACCTCTCTCTCTCTCTCTCTCTCTCTCTCTCAGGTCCATTTCTGACTATACAAATGTCCAAACTCCTCTTCCTCAGCGGTTTATTCTGCACACTACACACCAGCCTTGTATCCTGTATATTACTGATGCCGCCTGAGTCCATAGGAAGTAGTATGGGTAATCCTTAAGGAGACATAGCACCACCTCTTAAAAGAGAGAGAGAGAGAGAGAGAGAGAGAGAGAGAGAGAGAGAAGTAGAAGAAGAAGAAGAAGAAGAAGAAGAAGAAATCCTCCCTTCGAACTGCTAGTGACTTAGTAAAGGTGTACAGAAGTGCGTTGTCAAGTTGGAAAAAGATTCATCAATGAACAATGAAAATATTATTACGTAAAGGATAAGGTAGGTTAGGTTAGCACAAAGTAGGTTGGGTTAGCATAAAGTAGGTTAGGTTAGCATAAAGTAGGTTGGGTTAGCATAAAGTAGGTTGGGTTAGCATAAAGTAGGTTGGGTTAGCATAAAATAAGTTCGGTTAGCATAAAGTAGTTTAGCATAAAGTAGATTACGTTCGCATAAAGTAGGTTAACATAAAGCTGGTTGGGTTAGCATAAAGTAGGTTAGCATGAAGTAGGTTGGGTTAGCATAAAGTAGGTTAGCATGAAGTAGGTTGGGTTAGCATAAAGTAGGTTGGGTTAGCATAAAGTAGGTTATGTTAGCATAAAGTAGGTTAGCATAAAGTAGGATAGGTTAGCATAAAGTAGGTTAGGTTAGCATAAAATAGGTTAACATAAAGTAGGTTAGCATAAAGTAGGTTAGGTTAGCATAAAGTAGGTTAGCATAAAGTAGGTTGGGTTAGCATAAAGTAGGCTAGGTTAGCATAAAGTTGGTTATTATAAAGTAGGTTAGGTTAGCATAAAGTAGGTTAAGTTAGCATAAAATAGGTTCGGTTAGCATAAAGAAGGTTAGGTTATAAGAACATAAGAAGAGAGGATAACTGCAGTAGGCCGGTTGGCCTATGCTAGGCAGCTCCTAGAAGAATAACTGAACTACTAGAATGAGATAAGGATAGCAAAGAAGAAGGCTCTCCCCCGCCCTCCAAACCCTCCAGCTGAAGCCGGCAGGAAAAAGTAAGAAAGAACACCACGCAGTATAGAAAAACTGGCGTGGACGTTTTATAGGAAAGTGTGAAAGGAGAATAGAGACTATCGTAATGTAACCTGAAATGGAAAAATTACAAATTAGTATTGATTATAAGAAATTTTTTTCTATATCCACCCCTTGTCATATGCTTATCTAGCCTATGCTTGAAACTCTCATTGGAAGAGGCAGCAACTACTTTACTAGGTAGCTTCTTCCATTCGTCTACTACTCTATTACCAAACCAAGTTCTACCTATTTCCTTACTGAAACGGAATTTTTCTAGTTTGAAACCATTACTTCTAGTTCCATCCTGTATGCTTACTTTAAGTACCTTGCTAATATATCCCTTATTTATACCTTCATCGACTTAAACACCTCAATTAAGTCTCCCCTTACTCTATGCCTCTCTAGCGAATGCAGACTTAGTCTTTTCAGTCTGTCTTTATATGACGGGTTCCGATCGTCATGTATCATTTTTGTAATTCTTCTCTGTACATTTTCTAACGAGTTAATATCCATTCTATAGTAAGGACACCAAAACTGTACTGCTTAGTCTAAATGTGGCCTTACTAA
This sequence comes from Coenobita brevimanus, assembly GCF_032717465.1. NCBI lineage: Eukaryota > Metazoa > Arthropoda > Malacostraca > Decapoda > Coenobitidae > Coenobita > Coenobita brevimanus. The sequence goes on from NC_137044.1 coordinate 30,076,140, forward strand.
TGCTAGATAAAGTTGCAGTTTTACTTTTGATGATCTATTGCTCACGCTTCTCGAAATAAATCCTAGGACCCTATTTGCTTTATTTCTCGCATTAATACACTGTTGCCTTGGTTTAAGGTCGCTACTAACCACAACTCCTAGATCCCTCTCGCATTCCGATTTGCTAATTTCTTTGTTATCTAAGTTGTATTTAGTGTCTCCAATGGTCTTGCCAACGTTAAGTACTTTACATTTTTCAACGTTAAATTCCATTTACCAAGTTTTAGACCATTTGGACAATGTATCGAGGTCTTTTTGTAAGTTATGGCAATCGTCAGTCGAGTTAATAATACGCCCTATTTTTGTATCGTCGGCAAATTTGCTGATGCTGCTATTGACTCCTAAGTCTAGATCATTTATATATATGATAAATAATAAGGGACCGAGTACTGAACCCTCTGGTACACCGCTAGTTACTAATCTCCAGTCCAACTTAGTTCCATTGATTAATACTCTCTGCTTTCGTCCTTTCAGCCAGGATTCTATCCATTTTAAGATATCGCCGTCTATACCGTGTGCTAGAACCTTTCTAACTAACCTTTCGTGTGGGACGCTATCAAAAGCCTTACTAAAGTCCAAATAAGTAACATCATAAGCTTTATCCCTATCTACTGCCTCATAGACCTCAGAGTAGAATGACAACAAGTTTGTGAGGCAGGATCGTCCTTGCCTAAATCCGTGCTGACTTTCGTTTATAAGATTAAATCTTTCTAAGTGTTCTTTAATCTTATTTGCCAAAATTGACTCTAACATTTTTCCTAGTATTGACGTTAGACTTATCGGACGATAATTCGACGCAGCTGATTTATCACCCTTTTTAAAGATGGGCACTAAGTTTGCGGTCTTCCATATCTCTGGAACTTCTCCTGAACTTAAAGAGTCATTAAATAATGTTAAAAGTGGCTGACATAATTCATCTTTGGTTTCTTTTATAATTTTTTCACATATATCGTCCGGACCTGGCGATTTTTGAGGTTTTAACTTATTAATTTCTTCCAATACGTCCTCCTTACTAATGGTTACTTTACTAAGTGTGTTTTCCGTATTACCATAGTAAATATTTGCTGCTTGAGGGACCAGGTCTAGATTTTCCTTGGTGAATACTGATATGAAATAATTGTTTAGGATGGAGCACATTTCTTTATCTTCACTGGTAATGTCACCTGATTCTGTTCTGAGTGGTCCTATCCTATCTTTATTTTTCGTATGGTACATATGATAAAAACCCTTAGGGTTTTCTTTCGATTCACTAGCAACCTTAATATCATAACTTCTCTTTGCTTTCCGTATCTCCCTTTTTACCTCTATATTTAAAATCGCATACCAGGTTACGCAAGTGTTCCTCTCCGTTTTATTTTTCTATATATTCCTTTAGTTTGGCCGATGAGAGATTTTAATTTGTTGTTTAACCATCTTGGTTCTGAATTATTCGTTCTAAACGGTTTTGAAGTAATATATCTATCTTGGCCTCCGTGTATTATATTTATTAACTCGTTATATTTCTCACTGGTTGAAAGTCTGCTTGGTACTGAACATGAGTTAATCCTCGTTCTGGACTACACTCCCATCTATGACTTCACCCCCCACAGACACCTGGGGCACATTCCCACCTGTTTCCTGCCTCTCACCTATGACCTGGGGTTCCCCACTGACCTGGCACTCCATAAAATAGCTATTCTCCCTATGGAATACCGTTCTAAAATAAGCTCTTAATCCATCAAAATCTCCTATAGTAGGACTCGCGCACGTTTGCGGCTGTGGTGTGGCCCGCACCTGTGTAAAGTGTTGCCACGTTTTCTATACCGTTATCTCTCTCTCTCTCTCTCTCTCTCTCTCTCTCCCTCTCTCTCTCTCTCTCTCTCCTGGCGGGAAATGTGAGCCACCCTGAGTACTTTTGATTTTTTTATAAGTTATTTATAATTGTGCTTTCATTTGTTAATTTGGTTTTGTCATATTTAGTAGTAGATGGAGTGTCAAAGTTACTGTCTGCTGAGAGGTTTGTTACGTTACTGATTCATACACCCCGACGTAGTGGGGTGTGGGTGTAGGTGTGGGTGGGAGTGTGGATGTGGGTTTGTTGGGGTGGTGGTCCAGGGGGGAGGGGAAGTGTGAAGGGGGATTTGACCTGAGACACCCAGGAGGGATTAAGAAGGGAGGGAAGGGGAAGGGGGGGCTGGATTCACTTACCACGTGGTCAGTATTAGAAGAGAGAGAGAGAGAGAGAGAGAAAAAAAAAAAATTACGTGTATAGATATATGTGCATCAATAGGAACAATGTATATCAGTGTGTGCAGTATGTAAAAAGGAACAAATGAATACAAAGAAGGCAGTGACAGACCTCTCTCTCTCTCTCTCCTGGCGGGAAATGTGAGCCACCCTGAGTACTTTTGATTCTTTTATAAGTTATTTATAATTGTGCTTTCATTTGTTAATTTGGTTTTGTTATATTTAGTGATGCCGACAATGCATTCAATGCATGCCCCTCTCCTGCCTCTCTCTCTCTCTGTAGGGAAGCTATCTGTCAAGGCCACCGACTGGGTGTGGAAGTGTTGCCGCTCGCGAGTGAATAGTTTTTTTTTTTTTTCCCTTCGGTATTGGCATATGCCTACTATTTTGTCCTACATATTAGCTTATGATTATAAATGTGATTATTCCTCGCCCTTAAAATTATGGTAAAAGCCAGTAAATGTGAGCATTTTTCCCAAGCAACACCTGTACAAGCTATGGTTGGGTATACGAAGGGGTACGTACTTTATTTTAGGCCAGATTGGGTGTGTAAGTATTGCCACTCACAAGAATTACATGAATTATTTCTTTTACTTTGGATATTGGCATATTTCTTCTTTTTTCAGGCTCATTATCTTATATCCATAACTGTGATATTATTACCCACCCTAAAACTACGCTAAAAACCATTAAAAGTGACTACAATATCTTTTAGCAACACTGTACAATATGTATGCCATGTTTCTGTGTTACTGTATAAATATTTTATGCATAATAAGATTACTGTTGATTCATCCATCAAAATACACAAGTGTAAGTTTTATTCATCTGAATTTATCGAATTTGTGATGCCTTGTACATAAATAGCTTCCGTTTCACATCGCAAGTTGGGGAAACGTGGCACCATTGTACACAGGTGCGGGCCACACCTCAGCCGCAAACGAGCGGGAGTCCGACTATAGACGAAAGTTAGGAACGGTGGAGGGATTTTCAGTGGAACAGACATCCCAAATAAATCTGAACTTAATTTCTTTATGATCGCTATTACCAAGTCGTCCACCAACCTCTATATCACTAATGATATTTTCTTTATTAGTTAAAACCAAATCTAGTATATTATTACCTCTGGTGGGCTCCCTGATATACTGTTAAAGGAAATTATCCTGAACTACCCCTAGAAATTCCTCTGACTCTGCATCCCCTGTCTGATTTCTCCAATCTATCCTTGGCAGATTAAGGTCCCCTACAATTATTACTAAGCTGGACTGTGACACTCCTAATTTCCTCCCAAAGGCATTTACTATCAGCTCTACTTAATTTTGGAGATCTGTAAATTCCTCCTAAGACTAATTTCTCCCTATTGTTACTAATTTCAACCCAAACACTTTCTGTATCCCTATTTACTTTAATATCTGCTTTATTGTAACAGTGTAATGAATCCTTTACATAAATAACTATCCCGCCCTCCTTTCTTCCCAGACGGTTTGACACAAAAATATTACAGCCCTTTATCTGATATTCTGCTGAAAATTCTCGAGTGTCGGTATTCATCCAAGTTTCACTAATAACGGCAATGTCAGTTTTCTCTGTGCAAGTTAAAGCCCTCAGTTCATCCATTTTATTACGTAAACTCCGGCTGTTTGTGTAGTACACTTTCAGGTTATTACGAGTAGTTACGCCTCTACCTTGGGATTTACTGTTTTTTTTTTCATTACTAGCTGGGAAACTCTTTACTAATATAACAATTGTTTGTAATATCACTTATCGCCCTTCTATCATAGCTTGTTCCGTCCTCTATCATCGCCTGCTCAATTTGAGGTGCCTGAATGGATGTATTTACACTAATGGTTAAACTTTTGTTCTTACTTTTGCAAGTCTTGATGCATCTATCCAAACATGGTAATAATGATTTCTGAGTGCAGTTGCAGTAACTTCCTGTACATCTACTTTTCAACCTCGAAAAAAAAACTTTAATTCCATATCTATCATTCCAGCTAAAACAGTAACTCCCTGCCTGCTCAGATGAGTCCCATCCCAACTATACAAGGCACTCCGTCCATAAAACTGGTCCCAGCTGTCTATGAAAGGTATTGCAATATCTTTGCAATACCTTTCAAGGCGGCAATTAAAACCTATTGCCCTGCTCAACCACTCCCTCCCAACCCTCCACCTGGGTAAAACACCGAGCATTACAGGGGTTCCTCCCCTCTCCCTAACCTTTTCTAACATCAACTTGTACCTTTGCCACAGTACCTCACTCTTACAGCTACTAATATCATTGCCTCCCACACTGAGGCACACAGTGGGTTTGTCACCACTATCCTTCATGATATTTGAAATTTTCTCTATGACATTAGTCACCCTGGCCCCTGGAAGACAACATGTTTAGCGAGTGGAGTATACATGGCTCTGTTAAGATATCTCACCTGGGAGTCTCCAACAACGGCAACATTTTTCTTACCTTTCTTGTTCTGACTATACTTACCTGTACTGGAAGTTCTCTCACCTTCCTTCTCCTCTACTTCCCTCTCTGCCTTCCCTTCACTTTCATCCCGTAGTGCGTCGAAGGCATTAGTGGTCTTAATTTCTGCCTGCTTCTTAAGAGTAAACTTCGTTGCACCCTTGTGAACAAGTGTCCAACCTTCAGCCTTTTTCTCTCTCTCTCCTCCAACATCTCCAACAATTCCCTCGTTTGTGACTTCTCCTGCCTGAGAATTTGTACCTCTCGCATCAGTTCGAAAAGTTCCTCCTTTAATTCAAAGTAGTCCTTCTCAATACCTGCAGTAGGGACACAGCTCTCTGCCGAGGAAGCCATTATGCACAAATTCACACAAGGTAGCACAACACTATCACGGGTCACTACGGGTCACTACAACACACTAGCACAACACTTTCACGGATCACTAGCACAGCACTATTGCTGGCCACTACAACACACTAACACAGTCTCTATCATAGATCACTAAAATACACTAGCACAACACTACGACAGGTCACTAGCATGTCTGAGCAGACTGACCTCACGAGAGCAACTGACTGACCTCACGAGAGCGACTGACTGACCTCACGAGAGCGACATAAATAGGGTAGGGTTGAGTCACGAAATTTTAGGTTAGGTTTGGAAAAATTTGCACTAATAAGGGTAATTTCGATAAAAGGGGGGGGGGAGCGTTCTAAGATGGCATCCGTCTCTCACGACAACAGCCTCATGAAGTCCATCTCTTTGACCATATGTTACATCAGTATTCTGAGCCACATTTAGGCTATATAGTGAACAGAGCTAGTGCTGCCACTTGCTGTGCTATCATTAAGCTGTTTAGTAATATCTTGGCAAACAAGAGAGGTGATCACAATTTTGACAGTAGTATAACTATATTCAGCAGATATATAAGGAGAGTCATAGGCCAAAAGCAGAGCCTTAAGAGCTAGATCATCAGCCCTTTCGTTGAAGGGTATCTCTTCATGGGAAGGAATCCATGTGAAGTGGCCTTTATGACCTGTCCTTCCAATACACCAGATGGTTGATGGACATATATTGACAATATCACAGTCTGTAGGAGTAGTAGACAGTAATTCATACAGAGCTCCTTGACTGTCCACAAAGAAGTAAACATCCTTAGATAAAGACACAACACAACCTAGTCCCTCTTCTATCGAATACAGTTTAGTCCTTGTGGATGAGAGAGAGTTAGGGAGTTTTTTTGGAATGACAGTGTCCACGTGCTGAGTGGGCGACTCATACTCCCTATTGAACAGCCCACACTCAGACGTGGTGCCATCTACAGACCCGTCACAATATATGTGTAGTCTGGTGACGATCTCTTGCCTCCAACTTTGTCATGAAGTGAGATATAAGTTCACAAGGCAGCCAATGATCATTGGGCTTGTGAAATTTATCTATATCCACAGTTACTCTACTAGTGGCCCGACATTGTGCTTGTACTAAATTAATGCAAGGAGTTATGCCACTGAAGTTGTTCAAGAGTTTGTACATACAGCCGAGGTATGTGTTTGGAGGAGAACGAGCACTGTTGTGAAAGGTCGTCAGGGAGTGTCTTATAATATTTATTGCTGAGAAAGTTACCTAGAACTTTTACAACAAAGGAAGCCTTAAAAACGCTTTCCACCACTTTTAAGAGACGAACAAAATACTGAAACTTAAACTCGTCATCAGAAAATACTTAAAATTCCCAAGAAGAGCATGGAAAAAAAAATACTGAAACATAGGATGGTCCTGTTTCCTTAAGAATTTTCATAGAATGTTAAAGAAAGCTAAGTTTAACTATGCTAAATAAATTGCCAATGAAAAGGTAACACGACCATGTCACTAAGAAAAAAAAAAATTGTCCATCGTTAGCTTAGTCAACCAGTAAAATATTTGGTTTTCTGTTATAAACACTTAATCCCATTTTCTTTACAAAAATTCATATAATCTAGCTACGTACTTTATATATAATTTCGTCCACCTCCAGACTATTATATTCACCATAAATGAGACATTTTAAACTGGAGGGATTAGATATAGCCTTCATTAACCACTTTACTACTATGCCTAATATTTTGGTTCTATTGCAGGCTTCCTTGCACGTCTTTCTTAGCGATTTATTTGGCAGAATACATTTAACTCTCTTGTATGTTATTTATAGACCTTTAGTGCTGATGTAGTTGCATCAATAACAAAAGGATAATGAGGTGCAGTGTGAAAGATAAATCACTAGGCAAGAGATACTGCAACATTCTCAAAATCACTTCTAATCCAGCCCTTAAACTCACCTTCACAGCTCAGCAGTATATATATATATATATATATATATATATATATATATATATATATATATATATATATATATCACTCATTTTGTGGTACGTCACATATATTACAAGCTGGCCAACTATACTAGTAACACGTTTTCTTTAGTTCCTAAGTTTGCACGTTACACGTTATCATTGTACCCGCACAGCGCACACTACTCACAACAACAAATATTAGTAAAGCCTTTGATGCCGTCCCCCAACGCAAACTAATCACCTAAATACACAACACAAACATGGAGAACACCAAGCGCTGGCTTGCCTTTTACTTGCCTGGTAGACAAGCACATGTTACAATCTCGGCCAACCCATCACCAACACGAAATTTCCCCATCAGAGTTGCACAGCGCTCAGATCTCCCACCAACACTCTTCAACCTATACATATATAATATTCACCCACCCCAACCACCCACATATATTGTCTCATCTGCAGATAACATCACCACAACAAGCACAAATCACCCTGCAGGCACAGCCTGTACACTGCAACAGGACTACCTCAACACACTGCAGACACAGCCTGTACACTGCAACAGGACTACCTGAACACACTGCAGACACAGCCTGTACACTACAACAGAACTACCTCAACACACTGCAGACACAGCCTGTACACTGCAACAGGACTACCTCAACACACTGCAGACACATCCTGTACACTGCAACAGGACTACCTCAACACAATGTAGACACTGCCTGTACACTGCAACAGGACTACCTCAACACACTGCAGACACAGCCTGTACACTGCACCAGGAGTACCTCAACACACTGCAGACTTGAGTTAAGGATAACTGGTTGAAAATCACCCAGCCAAATCCACCAGCACACTCGCCACCAGCTGTAAGCATAATCACAGGTACTCCCCCCAACATCACATTATTTAACAATGTACGTGTGATACACCTCGTGCACTAACATTCTTAGAGAGACATAACATCAGACTCACCTTCAAGGACCATGTACTAGACAAGAGGCGGTGCACCCCCAGACTCAGTGCACTCAGGCCAACTACAGGGCCAGACTTTGAGCACAAAAAGAAGCATTCTCCTTACTCTAAAAGACAATATTTATATAAGTGATAATCTGTACTCCACCCCCCCTCTCCCCAGAATTGGCTCCCATCCTATCTGACACCCACAACATCTTTGGAAATCGTACATAACAACTCCCTACCCATCACCACTGACTGCACCAAATTCCCTTCCTTATGTCACTTACCATCTGATATTAAAGCCCTCCAAGTGAGAGACTATCTTCATATAAGGAGCATACAATTCTATGCATTAGCTTGTTCCAGTACACAACACCTCTGCTGTTATATGACACACACACAACACACCTAGGCACATAAAACAATCACCATACAGACATTATCAAATCTTCTTTAACAATACCCCACCTCCAGATATTCTAACACTGACAATGAAAAAACACCTACATACTCACTTCATAATAATATACCACCTCCATCACAACACCATACTACCCCCCCCCCCGTGTCTCTAGTTCTCCCTGTAAAAAACAAACCCAAGTTACGACAAAGAATCGATCGTAAGTATTGTCGAGAATTTCACCCCTGGCTCGGAATCGTATCCCGGCTTGGACGGTGATTAATTTATTAAGTTTGGTTCGGCCTTTCCAATGGTGAAAATGGCTGACTCAGTGGCAGAAAAAGACAAGGCCACGGCTCTTCACCTTTTCCTTTGCACTTCTTCGTGACTGGCACCAAATTCGAGCAATGAATTTTCTAGCTGCTCAATAGTCAAGATGGAGAGCTTGCCGTTTTAGACCAAGTTAGAGTAAATAGCGGTTATATGGCTCCTCTCTCAAAGGCAGTGCCAGGGCTCTACATGTATTCCATAACACTTTTTCGTGACTAGCGTTGAATTCGATCAGTAAACCCTTCATCTGTCACTTTTTATATATATACGGATGTCTGAATCCCGTAAGGGGTGGCCACAAGTAAATCGCCTTCACGTCTCCCTGTCCCCAGCCATTTCGCTGCCCTTCCTACCAACTCACGCCCCGTCTCTCATATACCTCTCCACTGCACCCTTCCACCCCCTCTTTGTTCTCCCCCTACCTCTTCCCTTTCTCCACTTCACTCATATACACTCTCCTTGTCAGTCTCTCGTGCTCCTTCCTCTCCACATGGCCAAACCAACGCAGTGTATTTCTCATAACGCTTTCTATCACATCCTCATTCACACCACAACACTCCTCCACTTCCATATTTGTCAGTCTGTCTCTCCATGTACCTGCACATGCTCCTCTCAAATAACTCATTTCCTCTGCTCTCACTGTTGTGTCCTTCCAACAAGGTCCAAGCTTCGCTTCCAGGTTAGGTTAGTTTATTACATAGATTAATCTATTAGGTTAAATTACGTTCGTTCTCTTAGTATCAGGTTAGGTTAGTGTGTTACGTAGATTAATCTATTAGGTTAAGTTACGTTCGTTCTCTTAGTATCAGGTTAGGTTAGTGTGTTACGTAGATTAATCTGTTAGGTTAAGTTACGTTCGTTCTCTTAGTATCAGGTTAGGTTAGTATGTTAGTCAGTTCGGTTAATCTGTTAGGTTAGGTTAGGTTTGTTTTCTTAGTATGAGGTAAGTTTAGTTTGGTGGTCATTTAGGTTAGTCTGTAAGGTTAAGTAACCTTTACAACAATAAATATTTCAATTAGGTTTGTGAAATACCCACTCGGAGGAGTGATCCCGACACCACAACCCCAGGAGGAGGACATGGGGAGGTGACCCCCACCCAAAGAGGAGGCAACGGGGAGACGCATTGGTGCCCCGCGCCACAACGACTCATCTCCCCCGTGACCCTATGCCCCTTTATCACGCAACCAGACCCTCAGGAAGTGCACTGACCCTTTGACGGGGAGAGAGCTCGCCAGAATCGGGGTGGGACTTGCCCTTTGACAAGTAGGCCCTCGGTAGCAGTGTCCACTGGACCTGCCTCCACAAGAGGAAGAGCAACCACCAGAGCTCACAGTCCTACTCTACCCCAGGGGAACAGCGGCACAGTAGGATCCACCGGATCTACTATAGGAGGAGTGCCCACAGGATCTCCTCCTTCTGCCACCCACCATAGGGAGCAGGTGTCTTGGACCGTCATCCAGACTACCTGCGCCCGCGGTCTACCTATCTACCTATCTACTTACTTTCATGTTCTGATTACTTACCTATCTACCTACCTGCCTGCCTGCTTCGATGCTCTAATTACCTACCTACCTACCTACCTGAGCAACCTACTGTAATTACTTAAACTACCCATTGTACATACCTCTCTATCTATCTACCTACGTTTCTACCTGCCTACCTACCTATCTACCTACCTACCTGAGCTACCTTCTGTAATTACTTGAACTATCCAGTGTACCTACCTACCTGTCAATCTACCTACGTTCCTACCTGCCTACCTACCTACCTACCTGAGCTACCTTCTGTAATTACTTAAACTATCCAATGTACCTACCTACCTGTCATCACGGGAGGCTAACGTAGATGTCATACGATCTGATAAATCAATAAATAATGGAAGCTCCCCACATCAGAAAAGAAAGCACATTAAAGCAATCCTTGCAAATGCTCGTAGTCTACGTAATAAATTTTCTGATTTAGAGGCCTTTGCCTTTACCGAAGATTATGATGTAACTGGAGTAACAGAATCGTGACTAAATTCTGAGCAGAGAGATATTCTAGCAGAGTTCAATTTATCAGGCTATCACATTTTCAGTTGTGAAAGGAAGAATCGAGCAGGGGGCGGCGCGTTGTTATATAGTTAAATCAGGATTTCATCCAGTCGAAATTACCAAGCCATGTATTGAAAACATCGACACTATTTATATTCAGCTTAGAAATGAATATTGTCATAAAATCACTCTTGGGTTAATTTATCGTCCACCTGGTCAGCCAGTCAACATCGATAATGAAATCTACAATCAAATTGCCGAACTATCTTGTATGCAAAGCACTGTAATATTTGGTGACTTTAATTTACCAGTTCCAAAATGGGGGGAAGCCCTATCCTCACACACAGGATCAGACCTATATACAAATTTGCAAGAAAGTTCTTTATATCAATTTGTAAATTATCCAACACATGGAGCTAACATCCTAGATCTTGTCTTAGCTACATCAGAAAATGTAGTGAGTAATGTTATTGTAGGAGAAGAATTTAGTACAAGTGATCATCGCATACTATGCGTTTCAGGGGCCTTGACCCATCGTTTCTCGCAAATATCTTCGAAACAAACAGTCGGATCAGTATGGCATATTACCACGGCCTGTTTCACACCCTGCCCTAATTTTAGGCACTATAGTGCATTGCCAAATGTACTTGATTACGGCGTTTACTCTTGACTGTAATAACGTCGTATCCTTCAGCCGACACGGCATTCGAACAGGTGAGGCGTGACTCTGTTGTGACGTCACCAAATACACTACCCCTCCTTCCCCACCCTCCTCCCTCTTCCCTCCACGTACGGTATACGTTAACATGGTGAGCCACGGGCAGTGGGCAGCATTAGGCTTATTCCCGCATTCTATGAAGAAACTTGCCTCGTCACTGCCATGTCCAACATGTTATGTTGTCGTTGTGGTTGTAAAACCGCAATTGAGAGAGAGAGAGAGAGAGAGAGAGAGAGAGAGAGAGAGAGAGAGAGGGGTGAGGGAGTAGGGAGGGGTAGTGTATTTGGTGACGTCACAACTGAGTCACGCCTCACCTGTTCGAATGCCATGTCGGCTGAAGGATACGACGTTATTACAGTCAAGAGTAAACGCCGTAATCAAGTACATTTGGCAATGCACTATAGTGCCTAAAAGTAGAGCAGGGTGTGAAACAGGCCGTGGTAATATGCCATACTGATCCTGACGTTTGTTTCGCAGATATCTGCGAAAAACGATGGGTCAAGGCCCCTGAAACGCATAGTAGTTACATTTAACATTAAATTCAGTGAAGACAGTGTCAAGGCCAGTTGTGAGAAAGTGTCCGACTTTAAGAGAGCAAATTTTAAGAAATTAAAGGCAATTGCAGGTGCAGTTGACTGGCACCCCATTATCGAAACTTTAGATATCAATGACGTGTGGAGTTACTTTACAGAAACTCTCAACAGTGCCATCAAATTATGTATTCCTATGCGCAACAGAAGGCCCGCCAAAAATTCTAAACCCAAATGGTGGAACTCCAACATTAAACACTGTTTAGAAGCAAAAAATCTTGCATATAAGAATCATAATGCCACAAAGAGTCAAAGTGATAAAAATGAATACGATGCCCTTCGACGAAATGCCAAAAAATTAATTAAATGCAGTAAGAAAAACCTTGAGACACATATTGCAAGTATCAGTAAATCAAATCCCAAAGAATTTTTCAGTTACATAAGAAGCAAAAAGGTAATAACTCCATCAATCGGTTCCTTAGTCACAGATAACGGAGAGCACACTGATGATGAAACTATGATGGCGAAAATTCTTAGTACTTTCTTCGCGTCAGTATTTACAACAGAAAATATACATACAATTCCTACTGTTTCCCCCATTCCTATAGAAGAGGGCAACATAATCACTGACATTACAGTGAGCGATCGCGACGTACTGCTTGCAATAAACAGATTAAAAGAGAATAAAGCACCAGGACTGGACAAAATATCACCACGTGTATTGAAGGAACTACAAAATGAAATATCAAAGCCTTTAGCTGAACTTTTTAACTTATCACTTAAGAGCAATAAGGTGCCACATGAATGGAAGCTTGCTAACGTAACCCCAATAATCAAAAAGGGCAACAGAAAACTACCACCCAATTAGTTTAACATCAGTGGTTTGCAAATTGCTTAAAACTATTATCAGAGACAAGTTTGTAAAACACTTACAAATAAACAATCGCATAAAAGATTCGCAACATGGTTTTCGTAATAATCACTCTTGCCTCACGAATCTGCTGGACTTTTTCAATGATATACTGAACATGTATAACGAGACTAAATCTGTTGATGTGGTCTACCTCGATTATCATAAGGCTTTTGACAAAGTTCCACACAAAAGACTCCTTCAGAAGCTAAAGGCACATGGTTTCAGTGGCAGTGTTCTCGGATGGGTAGAAGATTGGCTCACCGGACGAAAGCAAAGAGTTGTAATAAATGGAAAAGAGTCAGACTGGATAAACGTTACAAGAGGAGTGCCGCAGGGTTCAGTGTTAGGTCCTATTCTTTTCTTATATGTGAATGATATTGACGAAGGATTGTGTTGTAAGATTTCAAAATTTGCTTATGATACTACAATAGGTAACAGAGCAGATACAGCACCGCAAAGACAGGCAGTTCAGAGAGATCTTGATCAACTGTTTAACTGGGCCCAAGTCTGGCAAATGGATTTCAATATTAATAAATGCAAAGTGTTAAACATTGGCAGTAAAAATGTAAGAGCAAGTTATAGCATGAATAATGTTTAGCTTGATAGGATAAACCATGAAAAAGACTTAGGAGTTATAAAAACAAATGATGTGAAACCAAGCAAACAATGTACAGAAGCTGTGAAAAAAGTCAACAAATTGACTGGGTTCATAGTCAGAGCATTTGAATATAAATCCGATAATATCGTCCTTACTTTGTATAATTCCTTAGTACGCCCACACTTGGAGTATTGCATTCAGTTTTGGTCACCGTATTATAAAAAGGATATGGAAAAGCTTGAAAGAGTGCAGTGAAGGATGACAAAGATGATACCTAGATTGAGAAATAAACTGTATGAGGAACGTTTCGAAGCCCTGAATCTCTACCCTAACAAAACGGAGGATACAAGGAGATTTAATTCAAGTATTCAAGATATTCAAAGGACATGATAACATGGCTGTTGATAAATACTTCACAGTTGATCACTCGAATTACACTAGAGGCAATGGACATAAAATAATTGGCGAACGATTCCAGTCGCATGAAGCTAAGCATTTCTTCTTCAATGGAGTTGTAAATATATGGAATAAATTGCCCTCCGACGTAATAGATTGTAATACAATACAAACCTTTAAAGGTCGCCTGGATAAGTATTTGGCATCCAACCCTCAGCTAAATATGTTTACTCCTGAATAAAACACTTGTGTATGTATAATTTTCTGTTTTATTTTATTTTAGTTTTTTAGAGCCTGGATCAGTTAATTAAATGCAAATATAGTATATGCACAGATAGCCCTGAGTTAACGGTCACTGCTCATACTTTTGACCTGTGATGGGCTGTGGATCACTGAGGGTCCCTCTTAGTTACGTGGCCATCATCGGGATTTTTTTAATGTACCAGGGGTCACTGGTTCAGGAGGTGACTTGTTTGCTTGTCCCGCATGGGAAAGTTCCTAGTCTCAGTGGAATGAATGGAGCTGGGGCCTGATTGGCTACTGCCTACCTTAATAGCGCCAGGCAAGGCTGCCACACCACCCCTGAATATCCACACTTTGCACTGTGCAATTTCTGTGTTATTTATTTATTAGATTACTCATTGTACTTTACTACTTTCTCTTTCAGGTTATTCATACTGGTAACTTTTAGATAATGTATTATAGAATGTAGCTTTTCCTTTTCAGTCTTTCCTATGAAATTTCCATGTCAGTTTTTCCATGGTGCGCTGTGGTTTTTCTCACTTTTTCTTGCCAGTTTTGGCTGGAGGGTGTGGAGGCGGGGGGAGCCTTCTTGCTTTACGATCCTTATCCTTCAGCATGTAGAGTTAGATCTTGTAGTCACAGTCTACTCTGTACCAAACAGCCTCGAAAGGACCATAAGGTCTGTTGCTGTTTGCTTTCCTTTGTACTTTGTACCTTTGTTCCTACCGGCCTACCTACCTACCTACCTGTCTACCTACCTACCTACATAACCTACTTAGATTATATGGCATCGTTATCTATGTATTGATCGTATGGAGAGAGAGAGAGAGAGAGAGAGAGAGAAACTCCCTTGGTCACTCGTTATGCCAGAAAGGAGAAGAGAAGGAGGAGGAGGAAGAAGAGGAGACGGAGGAGGAAGGGGAAATGGAGGAAGAGGAGAAGGAGGAAGAAGAGATGAAGAAGAGGAGGAGGAAAACTTTGGAAAAGGAGGAAGAAATGGAAAATGAATAACGTAACCCTTGTTCGGTCAGTAGGCATAAATGGAATTCCTCCTCCTCCTCCTCCTGCTCCTTCTTCTTCCTCGCTTAAAATCCCTGATAAACTCCATAAATATTTTTCAAACTCCATCTGCACTTCCCTCCAGCCAGACTCAGAGAGAGAGAGAGAGAGAGAGAGAGAGAGAGAGGATGGGGAGATGGCAAGAATAGATGTGGACAGAAGGAATAACTGAGAGGAGAGATAGGTGAGATGGAGGGAAGGAGGGAGAAAGACAGTGGCTTTGGTTCCTAACATCTCATCACTAGCGAGTTATTTTTGCTCAGCACTTGTTAATACTAGTAAAGTTAATATTTGATATGGAGTGAGTTGCGAGAGGGCGGTCAAATGGTAGGTGACAGCGACTTGGAGGCGTTTTGTCTGCGGCCACTCTTTGCTAGATTAGGGCGTCGGGTTACAGATAGATAGATAGATAGATAGTCTTGCTCTCCCGTGACGGTTTGTATCAGTGACACAAAAGACAAATGAGGAAGTAAAGGAGCGTTGTGGTGGTGTGGATGTGACAAGTGGTAATAGTAATACTTTGAGATGGTGTGCAGAATGAGAAACTGACTAGAAGAGTGTATGTGAGTGAGGTGGAGAGGGAGAGGATGGAGAATGAGAGACTGACTAGATGAGTGTATGTGAGTGAGGTGGAGAGGGAGAGGATGGAGAATGAGAGACTGACTAGAAGAGTGTATGTGAGTGAGGTGGAGGGGGAGAGGATGCAGAATGAGAGACTGACTAGAAGAGTGTACGTGAGTGAGGTGGAGTGGGAGAGGATGGAGAATGAGAGACTGACTAGAAGAGTGTATGTGAGTGAGGTGGAGGAGGAGAGGATGGAGAATGAGAGACTGACTAGAAGAGTGTACGTGAGTGAGGTGGAGGGGGAGAGGATGGAGAATGAGAGACTGACTAGAAGAGTGTATGTGAGTGAGGTGGAGGGGGAGAGGAGTGGCAGACCAAGGATGAGACGGAAGGGTAGAATGGAGATATTTAATAGAGAGGAGGGTGGGAATAGGAGGGGGGCAGCCAAATAGCAGACGGCAGGGCGACGGGGAGGAGATTTGTCGTGACCATCCCATACGACACAAAGGAGTCTGGCAACAGATAGATAGATAGAGAGATAGATAGAAAGACAGATGGATAAACATACAAGAAGGTATTAAGGTGCCGTAGGGGGAATACAACGCCGAGATATAGGTGTTACGACGTTTTCAGAACCACTTAGAAGACAGTCCGAGAAAGTCAGACATTTAATCTCTCTCTCTCTCTCTCTCTCTCTCTCTCTCTCTCTCTCTCTCTCTCTCTCTCTCTCTCTCTCTCTCTCATTGTCTTCCTATCTTCCTCCTCCTCCTCCCACACATACCCTCCACTCCTAACTCCCACCCTCTCCCTGCTCTTCATAACTAAGACAGTTTCAGTTATTTCTTAAGTCATCTATAGCACAACCATTTTTACCCAGTACTTATTCCTTTATTTATTTTCTTCACCATAGCTTTTTTTAATCTTAGTTATTTCTTTACCGCCTTTTCTATATGTTTTACTAGTGCTTGCCTGCAAAAATTTGCGGGAATAACTAACAGCCTTTCCATCATACAATGTTTGCAAATACCATTATCTTTGTTTCCATACCGTAACTGAGCCCACAGTGGCCAATTCTGATCAATGAATCGAAAAAATTATTATGCATATTTTGCGTGTCGCGATTTCCAACAAGTTCGTGCCGTAGCTTTGCGCGCGATAGCTATTTATTTATTTATTTATGTAGTTTTCTGACAGTCCCTGGACTTACCCCGACCTAATGCAAAAAGAACTTGGTCGACAATTATTATCGTTCTCGTGAAAGGAACGAACAAACTCACAGACAGACACACATACACAGCTACACTTTTTTATTTAGATCTGACCACACTTAGGGACCTCTCAGGCTTTATGTGTATTAATAATTTTACTTGTTGGCTGTGTTTATTGTATTTTTGTATATTTGTACCAATGCTCGCGGAGTGAGAGCGGTGTTTTGCATAGTTCGAGTGTGTGTGTGTGTGTGTGTGTGTGTGTGTGTGTGTGTGTGTGTGTGTGTGTGTGTGTTGAGGGAGTTGAGTGATTGTCATGGTGGTGGTGATGGTGTTATAGTACTGAAATGATGATATTGTGTAGTAAGCAATTGCCTGAGTCATATAGCAAAGTGACACAATGGTGATGTGGTGATGAGATGTGGTGGTGGTGGTAATGGATGGTTTGGTTGTGATGACGATGTGGTGTATTATCTGAACTGTATTATGGTGATTGTATTGATGGTGAGTGGATGGTGATGTTGTTGTGCACTGAATGTTAGATGGATGTGATGTGAGAAAAGTACTTGGCTGGGTAAGGTGGTGGGGCGATGGGTCAGGTGGGTGGGTGGATGGGTTGGGTGGGCAGGGTTGTGTGGGTGTTTGGTTGTGGTGGGGCAGTGTGGGTGGATGAGTGCGTGGGTGGGAGGCTGGGCATAATGGATGGATGAGTAGGTTGGGGAGGTGGGTGGGTGAGCAGGATGGGTGGATGAGTAGGGTAGGTGGGTAGTAGGAAGATGAGTCCATGGGGTGAATAGGTCCATAGTAGCAATAGGTCCATTGGGTGAATAGGTCCACAGTAGGAATAGGTCCATGGGATGAGTAGGTCCACAGTAGGAATAGGTCCATGGGGTGAATAGGTCCACAGTAGGAATAGGTCCATGGGGTGAATAGGTCCACAGTAGGAATAGGTCCATGGGGTGAATAGGTCCACAGTAGGAATAGGTCCATGGGATGAGTAGGTCCACAGTAGGGATAGGTCCATGGGGTGAATAGGTCCACAGTAGGAATAGGTCCATGGGGTGAATAGGTCCACAGTTGGGATAGATCTATGAGGTGAATAGGTCCACAGTAGGGATAGGTCCATGGGGTGAATAGGTCCACAGTAGGAATAGGTCCATGGGGTGAATAGGTCCACAGTAGGAATAGATCCATGGGGTGAATAGGTCCACAGTAGGAATAGGTCCATGGGGTGAATAGGTCCACAGTAGGAATAGGTCCATGGGGTGAATAGGTCCACAGTAGGAATAGGTCCATGGGGTGAATAGGTCCACAGTAGGAATAGGTCCATGGGGAATATATCCCTGGGGAAATGGGCTAAAGAAGGAACATAGGTTCAGTGGGTAACATGGTATCCCGGGAGTCGTCTTCAACAGGGAGGTGGCCCCATCGGGTCCCAGGCAGTGCCGGTATGCATGATCATAGATTTCATATCTGGGTAACGTCGGCAACCCTGCTAGTGAGAAACAAACTAAAGTGATGAATGTGTTTGATAATTCAATCTTTTTTTACCTCATGAGGAGCATAGGGCATTGTGGCCAAGTTGCTCTGTCACAAGAGTTAAGGTTAGGGTAACCAGCCTTGCTCTTCCTTGAGTGGCAGTGACCAGTAACGTTAACCAGTCCTTGGATGGCAACCCTTACTAGCCCCATTCATCTGGAGCGCCTCAACCCACCAGCCCAGCAGGCATCCTACTGGTGATATGGTGACCACCCGGTGTAGTTAAAAGTTTCTTGGGTTACGAGAAACAGTTTGTCATGTCATTCATTGCACAGCCACCTGAAGACAGCGGTACATTAACCTACTGAGTCCGGGATGTCTTCATTTATTTTCTTCCATCCCCTGACCGGTTTATTCAGGTTAGGATGTATTTAAATGCTGGAGGGGTGTGATCCATCCTTAATAAACACCTTCAGGTTAGGATGTATTGCTGGAGGGGTGTGATACATCCTTAATAAACACCTTCAGGTTAGGATGTATTGCTGGATGGGTGTGATTCATCCTTAATAAACACCTTCAGGTTAGGATGTATTGCTGGAGAGGTGTGATACATCCTTAATAAACACCTTCAGGTTAGGATGTATTGCTGGAAGGGTGTGATTCATCCTTAATAAACACCTTCAGGCTAGGATGTATTGCTGGAGGGGTGTGATACATCCTTAATAAACACCTTCAGGTTAGGTATATATAAGTGCTGGAGGGGTGTGATCCATCCCTAATAAACACCTTCGGTACGACACATTCCTTCTTAGTTGAAGGAAACGCCGACACCTCGAGGCCGTAACTGTCGCCACAAATCGTTGCCTGGCAGCCTCCACCAAGCCTTGTGCCCGGACTTGCCACACAGCCTCCATGACAGGGTTCATTGTGGGTTGAAGTGAGACTAAAGATAAACAAATTCGACCCCATACGACCTTGACTTTTGACCCCTTGACCCTGCTGACCTAATCAGTTTATAGACCCTTCATACTGTATCACTGACCAAAATTTATTCGAAATCCGTCTAGTGCGTTCAGGAGATATTGCGTCTACACTAACATGACCTCGACCTTAGTGACCTAATCAGTTTATTATTCCTTCATACTGTATAACTGTCAAAATTGTGGTCGAAATCCATCGGAGGATGAAGGAGATATTGCACGCACACCAATGTGACCTTGACCTTTGACCCCATGACCTTGCTCAACTAAACAGTTCATCGTCCCTTCATATCGCATCACTGACAAAAGTTTTGTTGAAATCCGTCGAGGGTTCAAGACATATCGCGTCTACACACCTGTGATACATGTTATAATGACGATCGCAAGCTGGAGAGAGAGAGAGAGAGAGAGAGAGAGAGAGAGAGAGAGAGAGAGAGAGAGAGAGAGAGAAACCAATAGCTGGGGATAAAGTTTGCTTTGCTGTTGAATATTGATGACTTAGGTTTGAATCAATATAGGGCTGCTTCCCACCACCCAGAGAGAGAGAGAGAGAGAGAGAGAGAGAGAGAGAGCACAAGATAGTAAACCAGCATAAAGACACAAACACTCTGCTGTCAGTGGTTAAGGCTTGAACCCACAAAAGGCCCCTTGAACCCCATCTCACTGCCTTACCCTCCTACTCATTTCTCACACACACACACACACACACACACACACACACACACACACACACACACACACACATACACACACACCCAGGATCTCGCGTTCGACACCTATTGGTCAGCAGACGCACAAGCATACATACAGGTGGAGACGAAAGGACCCGAGACACTGCCCTAGTCCGGACATCGTGGGTCATTTCTGGCTGATAGGTTACACTGGGGAGAAATGGGGTATGGTACTGCAGTGTAACTCATCAGCCAGAAATGACCCAGTTATTGTGTACATCCGGGAAAGGTAGAAATCTCTCTCTCTCTCTCTCTCTCTCTCTCTCTCTCTAAAATGTAATGCTGTATATTAGGCATCTTAATAATTTTCACTAAGCCCATCATGGTATATATTCCTTAACTACCTCACTGTGTAATTAGCACATTGAGGATTGTTAACTACCTCACTGTGTAATTAGCACATTGAGGGTTGTTAACTACCTCACTGTGTAATTAGCACATTGAGGGTTGTTAACTACCTCACTGTGTAATTAGCGCATTGAGGGTAATTATCCAGCCTGGCCTGACCGCTCAGTGAACAAGACGTGTCAGTCAGTTCACGATGCACAGTCAGTCCACGATACACAGTTAGTCCACGATACAGTCAGTCCACGATATACAGTGCACGATACACAGTCAGTCCACGATACACAGTCAGTGGACAGTGTATTGATGGTATATACAGAGTGGACAGAGTATTGATGGTATATACAGAGTGGACAGTGTATTGATGGTATATACAGAGTGGACAGTGTAATGATGGTATATACAGAGTGGACAGTGTATTGATGGTATATACAGAGTGGACAGTGTATTGATGGTATATACAGAGTGGACAGTGTATTGATGGTATATACAGAGTGGACAGTGTACTGATGGTATATACAGAGAGGACAGTGTATTGATGCACGGGTGTATTTCTTGGCGGTGAACCAACAAGAAATTTAAAGGTAGACCTAAATTTAAAGGTAGAAATTTAAAGACATTTAAATTTAAAGGTAGAAATTTAAAGGTAGACTTAGATATAAAGGTTGAAATTTTAAGGTAGACTTAAATTTTAATTTCAAGGTAGACTTAAATTTAAAGGTAGAAATTTTAAAGTAGACTTAAATTTTAATTTAAAGGTAGACTTAAATTTAAAGGTAGAAACATAAATGTAGACTTAAATTTAAAGGTAGAAATTTAAAGGTAGATCTAAACGTCTGGCTAACGAAAGTGTGAAAAACACGATTATGATACAAAAAATCTGCCGCTTTTGTAATATATATATAAAAAAAAAAAAAATCCACGCTTCCGTGGAAAAAGGACGCGCTTACGACGCGCGGATCCGCCCTCTCGCAAAACGACGGGTCAGGTAAGGGTTTCACCTGTTTATTTTTAAATAGTAGGTCAAAGGTTAAGGTCACAAGAATTGGCTAAGCTTTACCCCTACAAAGTCAGCTAAAACAGTTTTTCTGCGACTTAGACCAAACTTGGTGGAAGGGTTGAAGGTAAGATAGGAAAGAAAGAATTAGAATACCAATCAGTCAAAGGTCAAGGTCACAAGGCCAGGTCGGAGTTCTACCCGTGTGTCTGTGTGGGAACAAAGTTACTGAAATACTTTTGTTCTCACTGTCATCAGGCCTAGGGGAAGGACTGAGGATCACCCAAGCACTGGACCTTCTTTCAGTACAATGAGTGATTGGTCAGGGTCACATGGCAAGTTCAACAGTTTTTATGCGATTAAAGTCCAACTCTGAGGAAAGGTTCAGGGCAGATCAAGGATAATTGGGTTCGATTTACAGAATAATGGGTCGGAGGTCAAGGTCACAGGGCAAGATCAAAGTTCCAAGTTATATGGCAAGGTCAACTCACACCATTTTTTATCTAATTTGGACCTGTCTTGGTGGAAGGGTTAAGGGTCACGCAGGAATGAAGTATTGATTCTGAGAGCAATTAATCAAAGGTGAAGGTCACACGGCAAAGTCTAATGTTCGGCCATTAGACCAGGTGGTGGCGCGGGTGTGGCACTCTTGTTTTTTTTTCTTATTTATTTGATATTTTTTGTTTTGCTTTTTCTATTTTGTTCTATAATATCGTTTTTAAATATTTTTATTTAATATAACATCTCTGTCAGTCGATAGCCAGACGCCATAATCCCATAAGGGGTGGCCGTTTATCTCTGAGTTAGTTTTTACATGGGGGGGCACTAACCCTCCGTCAACCCACGTGTTAACACGTAGGGAACGCGTATGAGTTGGTTATATGGTTACCACCCAGCGCTGTAAATGGTTTCCTGACTTATAGGAAACCACTACTCTTGCCACTCAGTGTAATGTCACCTGAAAAGGATATAATTGTGTGTGTGTGTGTGTGTGTGTGTGTGTGTGTGTGTGTGTGTGTGTGTGTGTGTGTGTGTGTGTGTGTGTGTGTGTGTGTGCCTGCACACTTTTCAATGTATAAACATTTATCTCTCTTTCCATGTATATATTTTCTGTCCTCAATTCTTTACTTCCTTCCTTGTTCTTTACAGTCATTTTTTGCCTTCCTTCCTTCCTTGTTCCTTAAAGTCATATTATGGTTTACTTCTTTCTTTCCTTCCTTCGTTTCCTCCTTCCTTCCTTCCTTCCCTTTCTTTCACATTTTTTTATTTCCTCTATCTCTCTGTCTCCATCTCTTCATCTGTACCCATTGATCAGTTAGTCAGTCAAAATAATTATCTATGAAAGTTGATCATCCATGTATCTGTTAATCTATTTGTCAGCCTGTCAGTCTGTCTACCAGTGTATCTATCTATAAATAACGCATCTATCTATCTGCCTGCATACAGGTACCTACCTACCAACCATCCTACTTACCTGTCTGCCTTCCTATCCACCTATACATTCCAGCCTACTTACCTATCCAGGTACCTACCCTCCAACCTACCTACCTATTTACCTACTCACCCTACCTACCTACCTACCTACCTCCTTTTCCCTCTGAAATTATTACCTAAAAACAAAGAATGTAATTTCACGTTAAGGCTAATCTAATTATATAATTCAAGTTAAGGGAAAACTCATTAGGCTAATTGCTCTAAGGTTGTTGTTGTTGTGGTGGTGGTGATGATGATGATAAAGATGATGATGATGATGATGATGATGATGATAGAGGAGGGGTTGTTGATGATGATGATGATGATGATGATGATTATAATGGTGTTGATGATGATGATGATGATCATGATGAAGAATACGAGAAAGAAACAAAACGTGAGGGGAAAAAGACAAAGACTGTACTGACAATACACACACACACACACACACACACACACACACACACACACACACACACACACACACACACACACACACACACACACACACACACACACACACACACACACACACACACACACACCAAGGAGAACAGACGTGCGCTAACTGCGCTCCGTACCGAGCCAGCATGGCCAGTGGCATTACCTAAATTAGTATCTTTATATGAGTCAAACTCTGTACCAGGTTAGACTAAATGGTTTTTATTATTTAAAAAAAAAAAAAAAAAAAAAGATGTTTAAACAAGACTTGTTCAAACAGGAAAGAGAACCGAGTAGCGAAAGAATGCACAAATCAGCTGATTGTTTAGACTACAACTGCCCCGGGGAATGTAAGTACTCTGTGCTTTTAGTATTGCAAAATGGACACATACTTTAGTAAAGCAAATTTGGAAAAGAAAAGGGATAAAGGTAGAAAGCAAGATGATGATTTCTACCAAGAACTGGTTGAAATGGAGACTCACAATAAACTGGTAGAGCGTGTACACAGACTGAAGATGGCTTTCCAGAATTAAATTGATGAAATAAAGAAGCAGATGCACTTGCAAAAGGAGGAAACAGAAAAACTAGGAAGGGAGGTCAACAAGAAAGACACAACCATATGTGAACTAACAGTGGAATTGAGTACACCTAGGAGGAAAATGAGTGAAATGGCAAGTACAGTAGTCAACCACGAGAGTATTATGGAAGAGTTCAAAAATGATACAGAGACAAGTAAGCAGTCTGATAGACCAGTGCAGTGATAATGAGAAGATAACACAGGTGAATGAAGCTGTGCAAAGCTACAAAAATGATGTGGAAACCACGTATGCTGAAATGGTGAAAGTAAAGAAAGACTTAGGAACAAGGGTGGAAGAAAAAAGCATTAAAAAGGAAGTGAAAAGAATAATCCAAAACAATCTAAAGTTAGTTAGAGATTCAGTAGATATCAACAAATCTATAGCAATCACTGGTATAGAAGAGGAAGAAGTAAAAACCAAGCTCTCAAAAGACAAAATGGAGATGGCAAATGTAATGAGCTTATTGAAAGAAGTCTCAGAGGAAATCTGTAGTAAAGATATAGAGGAACACACAAGGTTAGGGAAATATGAGAAAAGCAAGTCAAGATCTCTAAAGGTAACTTTCCAGAGTGTAAACACCGTGGAGGAGATACTAAATAATGCAAAGAATCTTATGGAAAAAGAGGAGTTCAAAAATGTATGGATAAAAAGATGCCTAACACAAGAGGAACTGGAATTACTGAAAGAGAAGAGGGAGGAAGCAAAAACAAAAAATGACGGAAGATCAGAAGAGGAGAAGAACACATTTTTTTTTTTTTACAAAGTAATAGGATTGCAGGTACGAAAGTGGTACATAAACAGGAGAGAATAAAAAGGAGGAAGGTAGTAGAACCAAGTCATGACAAGTATATAAACAAGATGATAAAGTTGATGAACTCAAATGTGGATGGAATGGTATCTAAATTATTAGAGATGAATGATTATGTCAGAGAAAATGAACCACATATAATATGCCTAACTGAAACAAAATTAACACCAAGGATATCAAATGACATACTAAACTTAGAGGAATGTAATATATGGAGAAGAGATAGAAACTTAAAAAAAGGAGGAGGAATTATAATATTAAGAAAAATCTAAAAGTCAATGAAATAAAACTAGATATACCCTCACAAGTAGAACTGATTGCAGTAGAGATCAACACATCTGAAGGGAAAGTAATTGTAGCCAATTTGTACATGCCACCCAGATCAAACACATGGGAAAGAGACGAATATGAGGACCTGGTAGAGAGTACAATTCAGAGTTTAAGAGCATTACTACATAAAATGGAAGAGAAATCGGGAAGAATTATACTAACTGGAGATTTTAATACAAATATAAATTGGAATACTCTAGATATAATAAGCCAAGAAAGCTGTTGGGACCAAAAGCTCCAGGATCTCGTGCAAGATTTTTTCCTAACGCAACATGTGAGGGAAACCACCAGAAAAAGAGGACTCGATGTACCTTCAGTGCTAGATCTCATATTTACTAAGCAAGAAAATGATATTGACAGTTTAATATATCACCCTCCACTCGGCAAAAGCGACCATGCAATACTAAATTGCAACTTCAGGATAGCATATGACATAGTTAACAGCAATGAAAGTTACATAAAGCGCCTAAACTATAAAAAGGGAAATTATCATGACCTAAAGAAGTATTTCTTAGAAGTTGATTGGGAAAATGAGCTTAGAGGACAAGATTTAAATGCTGTATATAAAAAATTCTGTGAATTTTATGAATCCAGAAGTACATCCTACAGCACAAAGAAGGAGATAAGAAAATACAAAAATGGTTCAATACAGAACGTAAAAAATCAAAAGAAAGAAGAGATTTGTTGTGGAATAGATACAGAAGACACAATGGTGAAAAGGCATATAATAATTACAAACAGGCAAGAAACGATTATACAAGAATAAGGAGGGAAGCCCAAAAACAGTTTGAGGAGGATATCATAAATAAAAGTAGTGATCAACCAAAGCTATTTTAGAGCTACATCAGAAGCAAAACCAAAGTAAAAGCTCTAATACAATCCATTACGGACGAGGGAATCACCTATACACAAGAGAAAGATATCTGTGAAGCACTAAATAAGAATTTCCAATCAGTTTTTACAGAAGAAAAAATTTTTGAGAGGGACTATGTTGAACATGCATGCCCACACATACTACCAGATATACAAATATCAGAAAAAGTAATACAGGAGGAGTTAAGTAAATTAGACATAGGAAAAGCAAATGGTCCTGATGAAATTTCATGTTGGGTGCTACGAGAATGTGCAAAGGAGTTAAGTAAACCATTATTTTTAATTTTCAAGAAATCTTTGAGTCAAGGTAAACTACCTGATATTTGGAAGAAAGCAAATATTGTCCCCTTATACAAGAAAGGGAATAGACAAAATCCACTCAATTACCGACCAGTATCACAGACCAGTGTTGTAAGCAAGGTATTAGAAAAGCTTATAAGAAAAGCTTGGGTAAATCATCTAGAAGAACACAATATGATAACGGAAAGACAGTTTGGTTTCAGAAAAGGAAAATCAATTGTTACTAGTCTGTTGAGCTACTATGACAGAGTAACAGACACAATACAGGAAAGAGAAGGATGGGTGGACAGCATCTATTTAGATTTGAAGAAAGCATTTGACACAGTACCACACCAAAGACTTTTATGGAAACTGTACCATCAAGGAGAAATTCGAGGCAAACTGTAGTGTTGGATGCATGATTTTCTCATAAAAAGAGAAATGAGAACAGTACTAAGAGGAAACTACTCATCCTGGAAAGAAGTGACTAGTGGCGTACCACAGGGCTCAGTGCTGGCACCAATCATGTTTTTAGTGTATATAAATGATATAGACAGTAACACTGGAAATGAACGCTATCTAAATATGTTTGCAGATGATGCAAAAATACAAAGGAGAATTACTAACACAGACTCTTGTAAAGAGCTACAGGAAGAATTAAATAAACTTCATGAATGGAGTAATACATGGCAAATGGAATTCAATGTGAACAAGTGTCATGTAATCAAGTTTGGTAAAAGTGGAAAAAGACCTAATTGGGATTATACGTTAGGAAATAAAACTCTTCACACATCAGAAAGAGAGAAGGACCTAGGCGTGATTATCAATAACAGACTATCTCCGGCTGACCACATCAGTGAGAAGGTACGGAACATGTATACACTGCTTGCAAATATGGGAATAGCATTCACATACATAAATGAAGACATGCTAAGAAGGATAATAACATCATTCACCAGCCCAACCCTGGAGTATGCATCAGTAGTCTGGAGTCCTCATCTTAAAAAACACATAGACAAGATTGAAAAAGTTCAAAGGGCCTCTACAAGATGGATACCAAGCTTAAGGGATCTAAGCTACGAAGAAAGACTAAATAAACTGAATCTACCAACACTACAGGAAAGAAGGAAAAGAGGTGACATGATAATGCTATATAAATGCATATCAGGGAAGGAGAAAATAGACATAAATGATTAATTAACATATGGGGAAGCATCAGCAAGAGGACACTGCAAAAAACTGCATAAGAAGAGAGGTGATAAAGACGTAAGGAAATTCAGTTTCCCAAACAGAGCAATTGATCAATGGAATGCACTACCGAATGAAATAGTGTGCGCCAAAACAATTCACAAATTTAAGGATATGTATGATAAATATGGTTTAAGACACGGGACAGTACGAGCTTGACTCATTCCTGTAAAGATACAGTTAGGTAAGAACAATTAGGTAGGTAAGAACACACACACGCACACACACACACACACACACACACACACACACACACACACACACACACACACACACACACAGTCCGTGGAACGGACTATCTTATTTATTCCCAGATTCGGATACATAGAGAAAGGGATAAAAATATAAGTTTACCCTAGTTTAAGACAAGCCTCTCTCTCTCTCTCTCTCTCTCTCTCTCTCTCTCAAAAGGCTTAATATTCAAAACCAACGGAAAGAAGCTGAAAAAGAAGAAAAATATGGCTGCCGTGGATGTATTTGTGATGTGAAGTGTTTTCTGACGGTTATATTCATACATGGAAACATACACAGATTCATACATACATGCATACTAACACACACATATAACTTAAATACATACATACATAGCCTACATTCATATATACATACATACGTAGCCGACATTCATACGTACATACATACATACATTCATACATACATACATTGCTGACATACATAGATAAATACATACATAATCACAGACAGACATACCGAGAAATATACAGCTTCTCTTCATTCTCATTATTCTGTATCTCTGTACACACACACACACACACACACACACACACACACACACACACACACACACACACACACACACACGGAGTTAAGATACAGTAGTAATCTGGGCACACAATAGCGAGAGTGAGCGACAGATATTACTGTGAACTGCACCGTTACTGTGAATAGATAGATAGATAGACAGGCAGATAGATTAATAGATAAGTAAATAGACAGGTAGACAGACAGAGACAGAGACTAATATTATGACATTAATTTGTGGGTAGGGGGATGAATAGATAAATATATAAATATTACACAGATACATACACAGATAGATACACAGATAGATGCACAGAAAGAAACTGAAGGGAGAGAGAGAGAGAGAGAGAGAGAGAGAGAGAGAGAGAGAGAGAGAGAGAGAGAGAGAGAGAGAGAGAGAGAGAGAGAGAGAGAGAGAGATTATTTACGTATCATGGCTTCAAGTTCCGGAATCTGATACCTGAAAATCAAGAAACCCACAAGTAGTTATTTATCATCATCATCATCATCATCATCATCATCATCATCATCATCATCATCCCTGGAAATCTGTGACTAATGACATTCTCTCTCTCTCTCTCTCTCTCTCTCTCTCTCTCTCTCTCTCTCTCTCTCTCTCTCTCAGGTCCAGTTCTAACTGACTATACAAATGTCCAAACTCCTCTTCCTCAGCGGTTTATTCTGCACACTACACACCAGCCTTGAATCCTGTATATTACTGATGCCGCCTGAGTCCATAGGAAGTAGTATGGGTAATGCTTAAGGAGACAGGACAACCTATCAATGCTAGTGACTTAGTGAAGGTGTACAGAAGTGCGTTGTCGAGATGGAAGAAAATCCATCAATAAACAAAGAAAATATTGTTACGTAAGGGATAAGGTAGGTTAGGTTAGCATAAAGTAGGTTAGGTTAGCATAAAGTAGGTTAGGTTAGCATAAAGTAGGTTAGGTTAGCATAAAGTAGGTTGGGTTAGCATAAAGTAGGTTGGGTTAGCATAAAGTAGGTTAGGTTAGCATAAAGTAGGTTAGGTTAGGATTAATCGGGTTGTAATGCCCGGAAGTGATAATGAGTTGTATCTAGTTCATTTTATATGACCAAAAGTTCGGTTAAGTGAGACAGTGTGGCCGAGGCATGGCTGTTTCCATGCGGACGTTACCAGAACATAGATTAATTACCTAGTTGCTAAGTCACTTTTTTTTTCCTACTGTAATTTACTAGTATTAAGTCTCTTTATAATATAAAATCTCGAGTGGATGGGAACATGTGCCTTTGGTCACGTGATCCAGCATAATGTACACCCGCGAACCAAAGTTTCGGTACCCACCTCGATGGAAGGAAGTGGAAGTCAGGGTTAGAGAGAGGGCAGGTGAACGGACAACCGTCAGTGGTACTTTGGAACTGAGCTACGAGGCGAATAGTGAGAAACCTAATGACACTGGATTCGAAACATTTCCATGCTATTCACCTGCAAAACATTATGCGTTCGTAACATACATACTATAACATATAACATAGACTACTGTTATCATGGTGTCGTGTGATACTGACCCATCTGTTTCGGATCCTCATCACACAAATAAAGCACCGAGCCAGTTGTATATAAGTTGCAACTTGTCATTATAACTGCAGTCATAATTTTTGTGAATGTTATCCCTGGATTGTCTATAGCTATAATATAGAATGATTGTGAATTTAATGTTGATTTCCACAGTAGATGTGCGGATGGTTATAACTGTGGCAATTATTTTATGTGGACGACTAAACCACATTGTGATGGACAGCGGAGAGCGTTTGCCAATAATTTACTATAATCAGATGAAATTAGATGCAAACAACACAAAACATTATGAGACAGCGAAGACAAGGCTGTGGTATCCTGCTCCGCCTTGTTATCAAGGCCTTAACTGGGGCTTCACCTCACACGTGCATTATTTTCCTTCAGTCTCTGCCTCTTTTATTACTCTTACTTCCCGGTATCCTCTTACTGCGAGTCGTCATATTCCTTGGAGGGTTTCTTGTCGTCCGGTCCTGTAACCCGTACTGTATTACATTATTCCTTGCATCATCACTCCCAAACAAACAACGTTAGCCCAAGACTGCTGAATCTGTTAATATCATTATTGCCACTGCCACTACTATTCCCCCTTTCCCCATTGTGTCTACTGCAATTCCCCTCACAGTACTACTACTGCTACTCCTATTACTACTCCACTATAAATCTGTATAATAATACATATGATTGTCCTTATGTCTGTGTATCTGTTAATCGTATTGTCCCTGTCCCACCGTCGACAACTCGTCACTTACCCCGCACCGCTACCCCAGTTGCACCCCACCCCCCTCTCTCCCACCCGCCATGAGCTCTATTCCTCCCCCACTCCGAACCATTTTACCCCTCACCTCCTTCTTGGGCCACCAGGCCTGTTGTTCACCTTTTACCGGTGAATATACGTGGCATGCATTAATAAGAATAATTATAAAACTGACAGCAACAACATACATCTGCAGTATTCCGAACATTACATAATTATAAAAGTCGCAGACCCAAACGTGCCTATATTACGGAGGTCTGATATATTAACCACAGAACTGACCACAGACCGTTCGTATCGTTGCCACTGGACCTTACCTGTAGCACTTCACCATAGTAATACAACCCACTGAAGTCCTATGTGGGATCACTACACATGTTTGGAAAAAATAACAGCGCACAAAATGCCTACAGCCCATTAAAATACACCCGTGACGTTTCACTGACATCCATTAAATTGCCTAGAAGTTAGCGGACAAACAAACACACGGCTGGACATAGACTGAGGCCGAATGTCTCGCATCGGTATATGACAACCTGACAAAACTATTACGATCCTGCTTTGTAGGTGTCATCATAGTTATAATAATAATAATGATAATAATAATAATAATAATAATAATAATCGTAGTAGTAGTAGTAGTACGGTAGTAATTACATGTTAATATCCATGATACAGAGGAGGACAAACACCATAATCTCCCTGATAAAACAAGTGAAAACAGCTGTGACATATAAAACCAAACAGTGCCATAATATGTTGTAATGGTAGGGTTATAGTGATACTAAATTAATGTTTGACCGCAACCCAACCTTCTGTCATGGCAAACAGACTCTGCATTGCGTCGACACATGCTATTCCAGTGTATGTCCTTCTCAGTATCGTGCCTAATAACATGTGATTAATTATTATTATTATTATCATATTATTATTATTATTACTGTGATGACACCTGCAATGCAGGATCACAAGAGTTTTGTCAGGTCGTTACATACCGATGCGAGACATTCTGCTTCTGTCTGTCTGTATCCAGTCGTTTGTTTGTTTGTCCACTAACTTCTCCTAGGCTATTTGATGGATGTCAGTGAAACATCATATGCTTAGTTTGGTGGTTTGTAGGCATGTTGTGCACTGTTATTTTTCCCAAACATGTGTAGTGATCTCACAGGGGACTACAGTGGGTTGTATTACCATGGTGAAGTGCTATAGGGAAGGTGCAGTGGTAATGATAAGAACGGTCTGTGGTCGGTTTAGTGGTTAATGTATCAGTGCTCCGTAATATAAGCACGTTTGGGTCTGCAGTTATTAAGTGTAATGTTAGGAACACTACAGTACACATCTACGATGTTGTTATTATTATAATATTATCGCCTACCTTTAGAAGGCGGAGCGATCATGTTTTTAACTGCATCTGTGTGTGTGTGTGTGTGTGTGTGTGTGTGTGTGTGTGTTCCTATTATATCTCATGAACGGCTTGAGCTATCAACATGAAGCCTTCAGCGTATCAAGATATGGCCAAAATCTTGGAGGAGTTCGAAAATGGCAACTCGGGATCAGAGTCAAGGTCACCAAACTAACTGCTAAAGGTCAACTAGTTTTTATTGCCTGTCTTTAGCACCATTAAATCTCATGAATGGCTTGAGCTATCAACATAAAACCTTCATGGTATCAAAATATGGCCTAAAGTTTGGACTTGGCAAACAGAATATTTCAGAAGGCGATTACCGTTTAGCTTTCAAATGCCTTCTTTTTTATTATTAATGCACGCCACGTATATTCACTGGTAAAGGGTGAACAACAGGCCTTCTGGCCCAAGGATGAGGTGAAGGGTAATGTGGTGTCGGAGTGGGGGAGGAGTAGAATCCATGGTGGGTGGGAACTGGAGTAGCGATGCCGGGTCAGT
Source organism: Coenobita brevimanus (assembly GCF_032717465.1). NCBI lineage: Eukaryota > Metazoa > Arthropoda > Malacostraca > Decapoda > Coenobitidae > Coenobita > Coenobita brevimanus. Next base: position 30,108,684 of record NC_137044.1, read on the forward strand.
GACGAGTTGCCGACGGTGGGACAGGGACAATAATTATGATTAACAGATACACAGACATAAGGACAATCATATGTATTATTATACAGATTTATAGTGGAGTAGTAATAGGAGCAGCAGTAGTAGTACTGTTAGGGGAATTGCAGTAGACACAATGAGGAAAGGGGGAATAGTAGTGGCAGTGGCAATAATGATATTAACAGATTCAGCAGTCTTGGGCTAACAGTGTTTGTTTGGGAGTGATGATGCAAGGAGTAATGTAATACAGTACGGGTTACAGGACCGGACGACAAGAAACCCTCCAAGGAATATGACGACTCGCAGTAAGAGGATACCGGGAAGTAAGAGTAATAAAAGAGGCAGAGACTGAAGGAAAATAATGCACGTATGAGGTGAAGCCCCAGTTAAGGCCTTGATAACAAGGCGGAGCAGGATACCACAGCTGTGTCTTCGTTGTCTCATAATATTTTGTGTTGTTTGCATCTAATTTCATCTGGTTATAGTAAATTATTGGCAAACGCTCTCCGCTGTCCATCACAATGTGGTGTAGTCGTCCACATAAAATAATTGCCACATATATAACCATCAGCACAACGACTATGAAAATCAACATTAAATTCACAACCATTCTTTATTATAGGTATAGAGAATCCAGGGATAACATTCACAAAAATTATGACTGTAGTTATAATGACAAGTTGCAACTTATATACGACTGGCTCGGTGCTTTATTTGTGTGATGAGGATCCGAAACAGATGGGTCAGTATCACAGGACACCATGATAACACAGTAGTCTATGTTATATGTTACAGTATGTATGTTACGAACGCATAATGTTTTGCAGGTGAATAGCATGGAAATGTTTCAAATCCAGTGTCATTAGGATTCTCACTATTCGCCTCGTAGCTCAGTTCCAAAGTACCACTGACGGTTGTCCGTTCACCTGCCCTCTCTCTAACCCTGACTTCCACTTCCTTCCATCGAGGTGGGTACCGAAACTTTGGTTCGCGGGTGTACGCGTGCGCAAAGTGATGTAAAGCACGATAATTTTTATAGTTTTTCTATGTAAGGATATAAAGAGAGAGAGGTTACTGAGTAGTTATTATAACTAGAGAATGTCATTTTTTTTGAGTAATCGATTGTAAGGGGAAAGACATCACACTGAGTTTATCACGAGTCTATAATGATAATAATCTTAAATTACGTACGCCGTCATCCCCCGCTCCCTCTTGCACCACGCAGTTTTGGCGTGTCTGACTCGCTCACCGGCCGTGGTAGGTGGCAGTTTTTTTTTTTTTTTATGCGAGGAAGAAGGAACCAAAGGCCATGAGCCCGCAGTAAGAGTTCCCTCCAAGAGAAAAACAAAATACAATAGAGAGCCAAATTCAAGATCCGATCATTTTGAAAGGCCTGGACACACTGCGTTTGAAAGACTGGAGATCATAGGCAGCAGGAAATAGACAGAGGGAGACAGTTCCAGAGCTGACCTGTTGCATAAATGAAAGACTGGGAGTAACGGTTAACTCTTGCATTAGAGAGTTGGACAGAAAAGGGATGAGAGTTTGCTGCCAGACGGGTGCTATGCGCCCGTCGTAGAGGTGGAGGAATGCAAGCAGACAGTTCAGAGGAGCAGTGACCATGAAAGTAGCGAGAGAAAAGAGATAAAGATGCAACAGTGCGGCGAAGAGACAGAGGTTGAAGGGAGTCAGTAAGAGGAGGAGAGTTAATGAGACGAAAAGCCTTTGACTCCACCCTATTGAGAAGAGCTGTATGTGGGGAGCCTCCCCACACATGAGAGTTGTACTCCACACAGGGGCGGATAAAACCCCTGTATAGAGTCAACAATTGTGCAGGGGTAAAGAAAGAGTGGAGTCGGCTTAGCACACCCAATCTCTTGGAAGCAGATTTTACAAGAGATGTAATATGATTTTTCCAAGATAAGTCCCGCGTAAATGAAACCCCAAGCATGTTCAAGGATGATGCAGGATTAAGCTGAATATTATTAAACATTAGTGGGTATACCTGTGGAAGATTCTGTCGGGTTGATAGGTGTAAGAACTGAGTCTTAGATGCATTAAAAACAACCATATTATTTTTACCCCAGTCAGAGATACGAGCCAAGCCAGACATTAGGTGTGCCATAGCCTCGTCCCTTGTTTGTTGAAGTAACTGTTGAGATGGGCGTTGCGGGAACCGAATGGAAAGGTGAAGGGTAGAGTCATCAGCGTATGAGTGGATAGGGTTAGATGTACAGCTTAGAAGATCATTGATGAATAAAAGGAAGAGAGTTGGTGATAGGACAGAGCCCTGAGGAACACCACTGTTGATAGATCTAGGAGAAGAACGATGGCCGTCTACAACAGCGGCTATAGAACGACCAGAAAGGAAGCTAGCGATGAAGGCACAGATAGAAGGATAGAAACCGTAGGAGGGCAGTTTGGAAATTAAAGATTTATGCCAGACCCGATCGAAAGCCTTTGAGATGTCAAGTGCAATGGCAAAGCTTTCGCCAAAGTCCCGAAAGGAGGATAACCAGGAGTCTGAAAGGTAAGTGAGAAGATCGCCAGTGGAGCGTCCCTGACGGAACCCATACTGACGATCGGAAAGAAGGTTGTGATAGGAAAGATGCCTTAAAATTTTTCTATTGAGAATTGACTCAAAAACTTTTGAAATACAGCACGTTAAAGCAATTGGACGATAGTTGGAGGGTTGGGAGTGGTCACCCTTCTTTGGGACTGGCTGAATGAGAGCAAACTTCCAGCAAGAAGGAAAGGTACAAGTTGACAGACAAAGGCAAAAGAGTTTGCCTAGGCAGGGTGTAAGCACAGAAGCACAGTTCTTGAGAACAACAGGAGGGACCCCATCAGGCCCATATGCCTTGTTAGTACTGAGGCCAGTGATGGCAGAAAATACATCAACTGAAGACATTTCAATGTCAGCCATGAGGAAGTCAGAGGGGGGAAGTGATGGAGGAACAGCACCGGAATCGTCTAAGGTGGAATTGGAAGAGAAAGTCTGTGGAAGAGATCTGCTTTATCAGTAGAAGAAATAGCTACAGAACCATCAGAGTAGAAAAGAGGAGGGAAGGATGATGAGGTAAAGTTGTTAGAAAGATTGTTGGCAAGGTGCCAGAAGGAGCGGGAAGAATTCGAGTTGGAGAGTTGAGAGCATTTAGTATGGATGAAATTATTTTTAGTAGAGCGAAGAACAGACTTAGCACGATTCCGGGCTGAAACGTAAAGATGATGTGATTCAGCGGTGAGTTGGCTCCGGTACCTTTTGTAGGCCCTCCCCTTGTTGCGGACAGCATTAGAACAAGAGTGATTAAAGCAAGGCTTTCTTGCGTTAGTTAAAGGATATGAGAAAGGAATGTATGCTTCCATGCCCAAGAGAATAACCTCCGGTATGCGCAAAGCACACCCAGATGGCTCACGGCCATGGAAGCAATAATCATTCTAGGGAAAATCAAAGAAGTACTGCCTGAGGGCCTCCCAGTCCGCGGCTCCAAAATGCCACAGACGACATTTCCCTGGAGGGTCCACAGGCCGTACCGGAGTGATAGGACAGGTTAAGGTAATAAGGTTGTGATCGGAGGAGCCCAACGGAGAGAAAAGATTATCAGAGTAAGCAGAAAGATTAGTTGTGAGGAAGAGGTCAAGTATGTTGGAGCTCTCTCCAAGGCGGTCAGGGATACGGGTAGGGTGCTGTACAAGCTGCTCTAGGTCATTAAGGATAGAAAAGATGTAGGCTTGTTCACCAGGTGGATCCGTGAAAGGAGAGGAGAGCCAAAGGTGGTGGTGAACATTGAAATCTCCTAGAATGGAGATTTCAGAGAAAGGAGAAATGGATAGAATGTGTTCCATTGTAGAAGTAAGATAGTCGAAGAATTTTTGATAGTCAGTAGAATTAGGGGATAAGTAAACAGCACAGATATATTTAGTCAGAGAATGACAGGAAAGCCGGAGCCAGAGTGTAGAGAATTCAGAAGAATCGAGTTCAGGAACACGAGAGCAAGATAAGTTGTTGCATATATATACACAACAGCCATCTTTGGCTTTGAAATGAGTATAGAGAAAGTAGGAGGATACAGAAAAGGGTTTGATGTCAGTTGCCTCAGACAGCTGGGTCTCCGTTAGAAAAAGAAGGTGAAGTTTAGAGGAGGAGAGGTGGTGCTCAACAGAGCGAAAGTTAGAAGAAAGGCCGCGAATGTTGCAGAAATGAAGAAGAAGAGAGTCAGAGAGTGGTTCCAGGCACCTCGAGTCATCACTGGGAGAGGGGCGGATGGTGGGGGCATTTATGGTCCCCCCCCTGGGGACTCCGAGGCTTGGTGAAGAGACGCCATTTTAGTTAAGTTTTGAATAGGAAGTGTAGTGTGTACTGTGCTTGTAGTTTGGTGTAGATAGTTAGAGAAATTTGTACTGGAGAGCATGCTGGCCTACTCTCTGTGTAACTGAGACACTGAAAAAGTTCAGCAAAGTGGGATGGTCAGGAACTAGTCCTGAGGGCTGATGAAACGGTCGGTACTGTCGTCATCCTCCCCCGCCCTCCAAGGAATTCTGTAAGTAATTTGATAATGATATGTCTGATATGTTGAAGCGCGAATAGTGATATCCCATGAGTGATAATAGTGATGAAATAGAGAAACAGACTCGGGTAGAATCGAAGTGTTGTCATTCCTCAAGAAGTGTAACTGTGACGCCATTAGCCTTTGGAGAAGCGAGTCCTGCGTTTCCGCTCACCTCCCCTACATTTTTGAGCTGAATAGTGAGGTATTTCCCATATTTCTGTGTACTGTACTTTGTATTATTATTTATTAACTAGAATACGAGAATGCTAGCTAGTTCTGTCTGAGCCTCAGATAAAAGTGTGATTTTTTTTGTAGGCCAAGTATCAGGTGCCCGGGGACTGTGAATTATTATTTATTGTGTTGAAATGACTTTGCAATTCAGTATTTATTAGGGCTATGTTGTGAGTAAATGTTCACATAGTTACTTTGTGAGGCACAATGATATTGATGCAGTGATGATTTTCATGGTTAGAGTTATATAGTTATTCATGCTTACTGTATTTGTTATAGTACTTTTTCTTCCATGTTATCCCCACAATAAGTATTATTTTGACCAGACCTATGTGTCTATAGTGCCATGTGTTATTCTGTTATTATTTGAGATGCCAAGTGTTGTAACTCATGTTTCTTTATTATGAGACCTTCCTGATCATGTGAAGGGATTACATGCACTGGGGAGAATAGTTATTTATTATTCATATTAACTTCTAGCAGGTCCAACTGTGGAGGTCTAAGTATCAGTGAGTGAGTCCAAGTCCAGGCGTGGAGGTCGAAGTCCCAGTGAATCAAGGTCCTAGTGTGGAAGTTAAGGTCGGGAGTGGCAGAGGACTGGACCAGTGAAATTTGTGCTCAGAGGGACGATTATGAAGAAACACATTGGACTGGGATAGAGAAGCTAAGTTTTGTGGATTTGATATTAGGACCATATAGAGATATATCTTTTGAACAATGTGCCAACTGATTCATGTTTAATCTGTAAAGCAAGTACCTGGGGAAGATTTCTACTTTTTGGTCTTGTTAATACACATTCCCTCCCACTCGAACTTTATTGTTTGTATAACCCTTGAGAACTGGTGGTATAGAGCTTACCTAGTAATTTATTAACGTGCAACTTAGAAGCATTCTGGGAAACTGCGAAGGTTGGGCTTGGGTTGGCCTAGTTGGAGACTGGCCCCATCATTTTGGCATGCTACCACTCTTAACTTGGCCACTTGAAATATAATAAACGCAACCGAAGAGGCCGCTAGTGGGAGAGAAATGGGAGAAATGGAGTTCCCCCGAGCTAAGCCCAGTACTGGACTATATAGCCCCGCTAGGGTTACAGGAGCGAGCTACCACTCCCGGCACGGCAGCCCGGGCGAGGCTCGAACTCGCAATCCCCCGATTACGAGTCCGGCGTGCTACCACTGTGCTACCGCGCCCCCCGCTAGTGGGAGAGAGTCTCCATCAATCTGAGTTCCTGACCGTTCCAGCACACAGTGGTCATCAATAGTGACATGTTTTCTGCCCCTTTTGACCATGTAAAAGTCTGGATCGCAGAGGTGACAGTACAGGGTTGTTGCGAAAACTTAGGTTCGGTTTGGAAAAATTGGCACTGATAAGGGTAATTCCCCCCCACTCAAAAAAAAAAAAAAAAAAAAATGGCTTTCAAGATGGGGTCCGTCTGTAAACAAACACCGCTGAGGACTGATGCTATTTATTATTGAGACAGTTACAGAAAACTGAACTGAACTGAAATATTTATTGTTGTAAAAGGTATAGAGTGCTCATACAACAAAAGAAGGTGGTGGGTCTTGCCACACACCTTCTTCAGCCAATACAGTTATATACAGTTAGTAATTGGACATTCGTGGGTGTGGCCACACCGTGGTTTTTGGGTGTGTCCACATGCCCATTGATAAAAATAAGTTACACTCTATCTTATAAAATACATAGGCATTCGTAAGATGTATTACACATAGGAGTAAGGGGTAGTATTAGAGTAGTAAAGGAATACAGTGAACATAACAGTACCAGCCCTGGCCGAAGGTGATGACAGCATCGCCTTATCAGCAGGTTGGTGAGTGATGGCCACAACACCCTCCACCACCATCACACCTACTACACTCTCCAGCCACTACACTCTCTCTTCGTTTCAGATCTTCACTTCCTTTCGTTGTACATATATTTTATACATATTCTTCACTGGTGCACAGGAGCGTTTTCCTTTCACTGGCTTGAAGCGGTACATTTGTCATCAACTATGGCTGGGTAACATAAGACACACACACCCTCTAAGATTACACCTCTCTTTCTCCAGTTCATATCATCACAACTGTTTAGTTGATCATACAGTCTGTACATAACCCTCATTTGTAGATAACAGTATTTTTCCCTTACAGTGGCTTGGAAGCACAGTTGTTAGCGGCTATTACTAGGGACAAACCAGAGTGTTTGATGAACGTTGCTGATCTTTGTAAGACAGAACGAAGGACAGCAAGTGTTTGTAAGTATAAATAAACACGTCTGGATGTAGTGCTTGTTAGTATTGTGGTACATATTCAGGATATTCACGCGGAATTGGCAGTAACAGTTTTTCACTGAGTAACCATGTGATTTGTTAAGTCAACGTCAAGAGTCGTGGGTTTCTGTGCTTAGCAGTTAGTGGACATTCCATTATGTAATGATGCAGTGTGTGTGCCACAGGCGCCCCACACACTGCACATGGTACAGGATCTTCTCTGGTGAATTCCCAATAATATTTATAGCCTAGATAATATTTACTGTTGGGAAAGTTACAGAGAACTTTTACAACAAAAGAAGCTTTTAAAACGCTTTCCACCGCTTTAAAAAGACGTACAAAATATCGCAACTTGAACCCGTGATGAGAAAATGCTTAAAAATCCCAAGAACAGCTAAGATGAAAAAGAAAATAAAATGAAAAATAAGATGGTCCTATGTGTCCTTATGAATTGTCGTACTATGATAAAGAATGCTAAATTTAATTATGTTAAAACAAATTGCTAATGAAGAGGTAACTCGAAGCCTTCCTTGTCAGAACATTTTTTTTTTATTTATATTTTTTATTGGCCATTCAATACGAGCCCCAACACTTTGGCGAACACTGTCCCTGAAGGCCAAGGAGGAAAGGGTGAATGAGATCGGGAAAATATATATATATATATATATATATATATATATATATATATATATATATATATATATATATATATATATATATATATATATATATATATATATATATCGGTGTTTTAGGGCATAGAAAGTACAGAAGTAATTATCATTACAAGCACAATAATGAACAATGACATACAATGGCATGTACATGGTACAAAGTCTTTACAATAATTATCATTACATGTTTTGAGATGAATAAATTGGTACCCAGATACACACGTATGTACAGTTGCGGACATATCAAAAAGAAACACCCCGTCCACCAGAGAGGTGGTGTAGTGCTCTGCGCATTTGGAAACACTGAGTGTAATGGAACTTCACCAGGTTTCGTTCGCTCGTTAGGACGAACCGAACGCGGCGATCATTGCCGCTGTGCACAGTTACTGGTGGTAATATATGAACAATGTTCCGTCAGAAAATACACTGATTACAGAAAGCTTTTTAATATTGTCACACAATACACCCTCTACATATTGGCAGTTATTATGAATGACACGGGTTTCATGAGTGGTTTAGTTTCGAGTCATGAGCCATGCAACAGTTAATAATTCATCATATCTCTTAGTTATCAGCTTCCCCACAGCTATCAATGAACAGATAATTATCATGACGCCCATCCTCCCTATCGTGTACCTGACATTGGTAGACCTCTGAAATCGAAGCAAGTTCACTTCATACAGGAGGTGGCGCCACAGGGGTCGGTGGAGGTGGGGGACCTGGGAGACAGGAGGAGGGAGGTGGTGAGGAATGGGGTAATAGCGTTCAAACTGGAGACTAGAGGAGAGGGGTGAAGGGGTAGGGGAAGGTGGACTTTGGAAGACGACAAGAGCTACAGTGGGAGGAATAGATTACAAGGTGGTGACTGGGCCAAATCATTGTTTCATGGAGAATATGGAATTTTACAGTCAGACCATGAAACATCATGTTGACGTTGCCAAGTATTGTTATTGACCATAATGGTTTGTAACAGTTTACTACAAGCTTTCCACTGGGTGGCTCAGTACCCCTGTATTATGAGTATGGTGACAATTTGCTAATGTGCAAATATATTACACGTCCCTACAGTTTGACAGATGTTAGTGATGTCATAGTGATTGGGAATTACTCTTGTAGCCTATTACGTGGTATCATCATGGATGACGACTGATATCGCATAGTAGTGATAGGCCTATGTAGATATTTCCTTTATCACCAGTAAATACGAACAGTCTGACAGTAATGATGGTCCCTATGTTTCTCATTAAGATCTGTATGGCACCACTGTATAATAAAGGTGGACATACATAACCCAGGTATATGTTACCGTTTTCTGTATACCGTGTTTGGCTGTTGATTTAAGAGATTGCTAAAGTTTATTAGTTATATTTAGGTTCCTATTGTCGTATGCCGTAAGCATTCCTTCACAAACTCTCGAGCCAATAATAGTGGAACAAGGTTGTAATGTCTACAGTTATCCAGTCTGAGCACGTGCATATTACATCAACTGTGTTATCAGTTACAGAAATCGCGTTTATTAAATAATAAATATAAACACACACTTCATCTGCAGTGTGTTTTGTAATGCTAAACAATCGAGTGGCGTTCACACTGTATGAAATAGACAGGATAAACATAAATGCAGAGACCATTGCCCTGTTTCCGGAGAGCAACTACTGAGCTACACATCTCAGCAGTGTCCGAAAATGGAGCTGTTGCCTTCGCTGAATAGCGGTGTATTTTGCAATCCACTAAAGAAAACAGGTGAACAATGTCTTTGATGTACAAACATGTAACCCACGGTTCATGGTGCAGTCATTACGGCCATCTCCCTTCCCCGTCAGTACCCGTCTGAGTGCACGCAGTTATCGGGAATAGGGAAGGGGGGACAGTAAACTGAATACCGAGGTTGTGAATCAGATTATTTAACAGTTACACGTCGTTCGTACTACAGTTTACTCTGTCACTATAGGGTTAACAGTAATCCGACATAAAGATCATATAATACAGCTGATAAGGCATCTCTCTTCCCACCTATTAGCCCATCTCAGTATCGCCACTTATGTTCTGGGACCCAGTCCATCCCCTCCTCCCAGGAAATCACGTGCTGGTTTAAACCAGTGCCATACAGATGTTAACGAGAACCATTGGTACCTGGAGTAGACTGTAGCACCAGTCGAGCAGGGCAGTGCTCCCAAGATGGATGGAAAGTTGATGACAGGGAGAGTTGGAGCTCCCGTTTCATCAGCCCTCGGGACTAGGTCCCGACCATCACCCTTTGCTGAATTTTTTCAGTGTCTCAGTAACACAGAGAATAAGCCAGCATGCTCTCCAATACAAGTTTCTCTAATTATCAAAACCAAACTACATGCACAGTACACACCACACTTCCTTTTCAAAATTTTGAAAAATGGCGTCGAATAACGTAGTCTCGGAGTCCCCAGGGGGGGGGGACCATAAATGCCCCCACCTTCTGCCCCTCTCCCGGTGATGACTCAAGATGCCTGGAACCACTCTCTGACTCTCTTCTTCTTCATTTCTGCAACATTCGTGGCCTTTCCTCTAACTTTCGCTCTGTTGAGCACCACCTCTCCTTCTCTAAACTTCACCTTTTTCTAACTGAGACTCAGCTGCCTGGGGCAACTGACAGCAGACTCTTTTCTCTATCCTCCTACTTTCTCTATACTTATTTCAAAGCCAAAGGTGGCCGTTGTGTATATATACGCAACAACTTATCTTGCTCTCGTGTTCCTGAACTCGATTCTTCTGAATTCTCTTCACTCTGGCTTCGGCTTTCCTGTCATTCTCTGACTAAATATATCTGTGCTGTTTACTTATCTCCTAATTCTACTATCAAAAATTCTTTGACTATCTTATTTCTACGATGGAACATATTCTATCCATTTCTCTTTTCTCTGAAATCTCCATTCTAGGAGATTTCAATGTTCACCACAACATTTGGCTGTCCTGTCCTGTCAATGATCCACCTGGTGAACAAGCAAACACCTTTTCTATCCTTAATGACCTAGAGCAGTTTGTACAGCACCCTACCCGTATCCCTGACCACCTTGGAGAGAGCTCCAACATACTTGACCTCTTCCTTACAACTAATCCTGCTTACACTGTTAATCTTTTCTCTCCGTTGGGCTCCTCCGATCACAACATTATCACCTTAACCTGTCCTATCACTCCTGTACGGCCTGCGGACCCTCCTAAGAAACGTCGTCTGTGGCATTTTCGAGCTGCAGACTGAGAGGCCCTCAGGTGGTGGTACTTTGATTTTCCTTGGAATGGGTGTCCCTTGCGCATTACGGAGGATATTCTCTCGGGCATGGAAGCATACATTCCTTTCTCATATCCTTTGACTAATGCACGAGAGCCTTGGTTTAATCATGCTTGCTCAAATGCTGTCCGCAAAAGGGGAGGGCCTATAATAGGTATCGGAGCCAACCCACCGGTGAATCACATCTTTTATACGTTTCTGCACGGAATCGTGCTAAGTCTTTTCTTCGCTCTGCTAAAAATAATTTCATCCGTACAAAATGCTCTCAAGTCTCTAACTCAAATTCTTCCCACTTCTTCTTGCACCTTGCCAAAAACTTTTCTAACAACTTTACCTCATCATCCTTCCCTCCTCTTTTCTACTCTGCTGGCTCTGTAGCTATTTCTTCTACTGATAAAGCAGATCTCTTTGCTCAGACTTTCTCCTCCAATTCCACCTTAAACGATTCCGGTGCTGTTCCTCCATCACTTCCCTCCTCTGACTTCCTCATGGCTAACATTAAAATTTCTTCAGCTGATGTATTTTCTGCCATCACAGGCCTCAATACCAATAAGGCATATGGGCCTGATGGAATCCCTCCTGTTGTTCTCAAGACCTGTGCTTCTGTGCTTACACCCTGCCTAGGCAAACTCTTTTGCCTTTGTCTATCAACTTGTACCTTTCCTTCTTGCTGGAAGTTTGCTCTCATTCAGCCAGTCCCAAAGAAGGGTGACCATTCCCAATCCTCTAACAATCGTCCAATTGCTTTAACATCCTGTATCTCAAAAGTTTTCGAGTCTATTCTTAATAGAATAATTTTAAAGCATCTTTCCTATCACAACCTTCTTACCGATCGTCAGTATGGGTTCCGTCAGGGACGCTCCACAGGCGATCTTCTCACCTACCTTTCAGACTCCTGGTCATCCTCCTTTTGGGACTTTGGCAAAAGCTTTGTCATTGCACTTGACATCTCAAAGGCTTTCGATCGAGTCCGGCATAAATCTTTAATTTCCAAACTGCCCTCTTACGGTGTCTATCTTTCTATCTGTGCCTTAATCTCTAGCTTTCTTTCTGGTTGTTCTGTAGCCACTGTTGTAGTTGGCCAGCGTTCTTCTCCTAGCTCTATCAACAGTGGTGTTCCTCATGGCTCTGTTCTATCACCAACTCTTCCTTTTATTCATCAATGACCTTCTAAGCTGTACATCTAACCCTATCCACTCATATGCTGATGACTCCACCATTCACCTTTCCATTCGATTCCCACAACGTCCATCTCAGCAGTTACTTGAACAAACAAAGGATGAGGCTATGGCACACCTAATGTCTGGCTTGGCTCGTATCTCTGACTGGGGTAAAAATAATCTGGTTGTTTTTAATGCAACAAGGAATCAGTTTTTGCACCTATCAACCCGTCAAAATCTTCCACAGGTATACCCACTAATGTTTAATAATATTCAGCTTAATCCTGCATCATCCTTGAACATGCTTGGGGTTTCATTTACTCGGAAATTATCTTGGAAAGATCATATTACATCTCTTGTAAAATCTGCTTCCAAGAGATTCGGTGTTCTAAGCCAACTCCGTTCTTTCTTTACCCCTGCACAGTTGTTGACTCTATACAGGGGTTTTATCTGCCCCTGTGTAGAGTACAACTCTCATGTGTGGGGAGGTTTCCCACATACAGCTCTTCTCAGTAGGGTGGAGTCAAAGGCTTTTCGTCTCATTAACTCTCCCCTTCTTACCAACTCCCTTCAACCTCTGTCTCTTCACCGCACTGTTGCATCTTTATCTCTTTTCTATCGCTACTTCAATGGTCACTGTTCCTCTGAACTGTCTGCATGCATTCCTCCACATCTATGACGGGCACGTAGCACCCATCTAGCAGCAAACTCTCACTCCTTTTCTGTCCAACTCTCTAATGCAAGAGTTAACCGTTACTCCCAGTCCTTCATTTATGCAACAGGTCAACTCCGGAACTGTCTCCCTCTGTATTTCCTGCTTCCTATGATTCCAGTCTTTCAAACGCAGTGTGTCCAGGCATCTCGAAATGAATGGATCTTGAATTTGGCTCTCTCTTGTATTTTGTTTTTCTCTTGGAAGGAACAGTTTTGCAGGCTCATTGCCTTTGGTTCCTTCTTCCTCACATAAAAAAAAAAAATCACTACTTTTAGCTATTATTTATTGTTGCAAGAGAAAATTCCTCTCTCCCCCTCCTTTGCTTTCGATATCAGTCGTCATCCACGATGTTACTACAGAAACCCAACAAGAATAGTTTCCAGTCGCTATGACAACAGGTGTGACATTAAACAAACATTCTAGGAACGTTTCATATACAGTAGGCTCGCACAGTGTGCGAGAGACTGGGCGGTCCAAGACTTCAAGCAGTGTGAATTCGCTCACTGAGAATACATAATCTTATGGGAAAAATTACATATGGGCAGCACCCTCTAACACATGGACATTTTTTGGCCCTTATAGACATAATAAAGGTCAAATTTTTCAGACATTGTACTTCAGATATAGCTTCAATAAAAAAAAAATATGGGCAGTCACCTTAACAACAGCAGACAACAGGCCTGATTGACTTAAACAACATGGATTCTGAGACGCGACAATGCACTTACAGTGCCCCCGCCACCACCTCGGCTGCACCAAGCTTGTTTAACGGTTGCCAATGTTGTATTATTCCAGGCTTTGGCAAAAGAAATTTACAGCCTGTCGAATGTTACATTTCTTCCAGAATGCAACAACAGTCATTATGGTGTGGGTTACAGGTATGCCAGGTGAAGTAGGTCAGTCAGGTGGGGCTGTGGAGGTGGAGGGGGAGGCGGCTGGTGAGTCAGGTGGGGCAGTGGAGGTGGAGGGGACGGCGGCGGGAGAGTCAGGGGAGGTGGTGAGGGGAGGATCCTACCTCTCCTCCTCGCTACTGCTCACATTTTCGGCAATTTCCTTCATTTCTTCTTGCCTGTTTGTTCCATTCCTCATCTTGTTGTGGACAACTTGGAATTGGCGAAATAAACTATTGATGAGATGCAGTTTGGGTTTATGCCAGGTAGGGGGACCACTGATGCCATATTCATTGTTTGACAGCTTCAGGAAAAATATATTGGTAGGAGAAGGGATCTTTATTTTGTTTTTGTTGATTTGGAAAAGGCCTTTGACAGAGTCCCTAGGGAGGTGGTGAAGTGGGCAATGAGAAAGCTTGGCTTGGAGGAGTGGCTGGTTAGGGTGGTTATGGCCATGTATGTGGGTGCTCACACCCAGGTGAGAGTGAACGGAGATTTGAGTGATGAGTTTTCCGTGAATGTTGGTGTGCCTCAGGGGTCAGTCTTGAGTCCCATGTTGTTTATCATGGTACTTGAAGCCCTTTCACATGACTTTAGAAACGGACTCCCGTGGGAGTTGTTGTATGCTGATGATTTGGTGTTGATTGCAGAGAACGAAAGGGAGGCGGAGGAAAGGTTTAGGAAGTGGAGAGATGGTATGGGGCAAAAGGGTTTAAGGGTAAATGCAGATAAAACAAAAGTGATGATATCTAGGGTTGGTGGCGGTACTGTGAAAGACGAGGGGGAGTGGCCATGTGCAGTTTGCCACAAGGGCGTGGGAAGTAATTCCATCTTGTGCAGGGTGTGTGATAAATGGGTGCATATAGAGATGTAGTGGTATCAGAGATAGACTGCGAGATAATGCTGATTTTATGTCTATGGCGTGCCGGGGTGAGCAGGTGGCGATTGTCATACGTGAAAGGATTGAACTTGCTGGTGAATCTCTTGAGTGTGTGGAAGAGTTTTGTTATTTGGGAGACATGTTGTGTGCTGGAGGTGGGGGTAGAGCTAGCTCTGTGGCTAGGGTGAGAAATGGTTGGAAGAAGTTCAGGGAGCTCTCGCCTCTCCTGACATTGAGAGGGCTCTCCGTATGTGCTAAGGGGTCTCTGTATGCAGCATGTGTTAGGAGTGTAATGCTGTATGGTAGTGAGACCTGGGCAGTGAAGGAGGAAGATACTCGCCGGCTCAGACGTACAGAAATGACAATGATTAGGTGGATGTGCAGTGCGTCCCTGCATCCAAGGCCTGGAGAGGCTGGGTTTAAAATGGAAGATTTGAGAGGTAGGATGGGACTAGAGTGTATTGGTGTTGTGATGAGGAGAGGTAGATTGAGGTGGTTTGGACATGTGGAGAGGATGGGGGATGATAATTGGGTGGGAAAGGTGAGAAGTGTTAATATCGGGGGTGGGGTTATGAGGGGTAGACCGAGAAAGACATGGGACAAGGTCATTA
The DNA here is from genome assembly GCF_032717465.1 of Coenobita brevimanus. Lineage (NCBI taxonomy): Eukaryota > Metazoa > Arthropoda > Malacostraca > Decapoda > Coenobitidae > Coenobita > Coenobita brevimanus. The sequence continues at coordinate 30,123,941 of NC_137044.1, forward strand.
AGTGTGACTTTAGGGTTAAGGGACTGAACAGGGAGGCTGCAATGGATCGTGCAGCGTGGAGAGCCGCCATTAGGTGACCAAGGCCGACACATGCAAGCATGTTGGAGCCTTTAAAAACGAAACGAAACGAACGAAACTCACTGTTATTGCCGAAAACGTAATTGTCGAAGTTGTTATTGGTGAGATCTTACTGTAGAGTCCTCTTGAGCACCTTCCCCACGAGCCTCGAGGTCACCACTGGCACGTTGTGTGGGGATGAGGGTCGCGTACTGATGGAAAATGGAGTTTTTAAGCCACTCCTTGCCTCTACCTCGTGTTTTGTGAGGTAAACTCGCGCACTCAAGATTTTTGGTTATGATTTTTGGTCACTCACGCACAATGCGATTTGCGCACTGTGATGTCGCACACTGTGCGAACCTACTGTATCACCATGTGATGACATAGTTGTCACCATACACTAATACTGCTGGATTTGTAATGTGCTACCCTATAAGGAGTAGGTCATCCTTTAGACAATACAACAAAACATTCTGGTAGACTGCATAATGTGCCAAAGTCTGCATAACGTTGAACAGCCTATCAAATTCCATAATTAACGTTAAACTATAGCTGATTTAGCACCATGTCACCAGCGTATCATTTATCCATCCCATACTAGTTTCCTGCCACAGTCCACTCTCCCCTACCACATCACTTGTCTCCTGTAGAGCCCCTTTCCCACCATACAAACCAGTATTGCCCCCTCCTCTCTCCTTCTGTCTCCCAGGGGCCCCACCCTTCCTCCTCCTGTGGCGCCACCTAAAGAGGTCTACCAGTTTCAGGTTCACGGTCAGGGAGGAGGGGGATCACGGCAATTTTGTGATTATCATGATAGGTACAATACGGGAATGCAGACTATGTTATACTTGCTTATATGCTGGCCGTCGGTAAATGTTATATGGTTCGTGATGTTTGTCAAAAGTCATAATTACGAAACCTGAGTGTTTCGTGTGAATAAATTACGAATATGTATGGCGTGAAAATATTTTATTACTATATTTATAAAACGTTGTTATTTTCAGTATATTGTCAGGCAGGACATTGTTTAAATTTATAGCACCAATAACTGCGCACAACGGCACTGATCATCGCATTCGGTTCGTCCTAGCGACCAAACGAAACTCGGTGAAGTTCCATACCAATCAGTGTTACCAGATGCGGAGAGCACTACACCACCTCGTTGGTGGACTGGGTGTTTCCGTTTGATACGTCCGCAACTGTACATATGTATGCAGTGAGAGGCACATATGCTCACATACATATACGTATATCTTTACATATATTTTCCCTCCACTCCATATATTCTTAATACCTTCCACATACAATGCCTATCTACTCTGTCATATGCTGAGATAGACGTTACACATATACAAAGAGGCATCGTTGACAGTGAGGCGAAATAAGTGAAAGAGGGAGGAGTGAGAAGAGGCAGGTGTTTTGGTAATGAGGGTGTGAGGAATGGAGTGACGAATGTATGTAACCAGGCCTTGGCCAGAATGGGTATGATAGCAGTGGTATCCCCGAAGCCTGGGTGGGGGTCTGGGGCGACGAGAGTGAGGGAAAGCCTCCTGAAGGCAGATAACAGCAGGGTGATGAGATGAAGCATAATGAGAAAGATCAGCCAGGCGGCGGTGGACGCTCCGTATGTTCCAAGATAACATTTTATATTGTCTGGGTTTGGGAGCCATTAGGACAAGAGGGGAGACGGAGAATTGTCATGAGAGAGTTGGGGAACGGATGGTTGGGGAAGTGGGGGAAAGAAGGAGGAGAGTGAGTGGGGAGGTAGGAGAGAGAGAGGTCTCGCTGTTGTCGTATGCACGGAGTGACTTATGCTGGAAGTAACCGTTTCGCTCAGTGCGCATGCGCCGAGTGGCTGTTTGGCTTCTATTTTGAAAGTATCCGCATGTTATCTCAAATTTTGTGCCATTTGTCAACAACATTGTATGAGATACATGTGCCAGGAAGACAGTTGGATGTCTTATCGACCTGTAGGTAACTATAGGTCGATATATGGATATATATATAAATAAAGATATATATGTATGTTACAGGCAGATTGTGAAATTAGTCATTTCGTGAATTAAGATTAGCTTATTTTAGGTTTATTTAGGTTAGGTTGATCTAAGATAAGGTTAGGTTAAGGTTAGGTTAGGTTTGGTTAGGTTAGGTTAATTTAGGCTTAACAGAGAAGGGAACGGTAACTTCCAGCATAAAGTCACTCCGTGCATATGACACCGGGAAGAGGGAGGTAGGGGGATGGAGGGGAGGGGAGGGGGTGGCAGAGAGGCGAGGATGTATGGGGGAAAGGAGTAGGTGAGGGAGTACAGACAGAGGAGGCTTGTGTGAGGGGGTGAGGCTGGGACACAGGTGGAGGGACAAAGCTGGGTGGTGGTGAGATGAGAGGGAGGGAAGGAACGGGGATAACAGCAGCGGTGGTAGTTACATGGGAGCTGGTTTGTGGGAGCTGTGGGGTAGGCAGAGAAAAAATATATGTATATATACTCACACATCCATGCATATATACAAACACTTTCATACACACATACATCCATATATATATATATATATATATATATATATATATATATATATATATATATATATATAGATATAGATAGATATATATATATATATATATCAGCAGCAGCAGCAGCCGTTTGAATATCCACTGCAGGACCGGCCTATCCCGACCGAAGTCGGGACGATAAAGCCAATGTATCTCTACCAAGTGGCTTAGGCTGTCTGGTAGAGATTGTACGTAGGGTGAAAAGTGCTTGTAAGTGTAATTGTTGTGTTGTAGTGGCTTTGGATGTATGTGTAGTCTGTGAACCAAGTGTAATCGGCCCAGTGTAATCGGCCCGCGCAAGCCGACTGGGTGCAAGCATACTTTATAGTAAGCGACACTGGTTCAACCACAGCACCCCTTGTGTCCTCCAATGCAGTGCGTGGCCGGGTGAACAACTCCCAAAGTTTATTACCCTGGTGGGGCGCGAACCCTGATTCACCCGTGTACGAAACGCACACACTACCACTGTATCACAGAGGGTCCTGTATATATCTATCTATCTATTGCCAGACGCCTCAATCCCGTTTGGGGTGGCCACAAACAAATCGCCTCCAAGTCGCTCTGTCCCCCGCCATTTCACTCCCCTGCTCCCAGCTTACACCCCCCTCTCTCATATACCTCTCCACCAAATCCCTCCATCTCATCCTCGGCCTCCCCCTCCCTCTTTCCCCCTCCACCTCACTCACATACACTCTCTTCGTCAGTCTTTCACCCTCCATCCTCTCCACATGGCCAAACCACCTCAGTGTGTTCCTCATAACGCTTCCTATCACATCCACATCAACACCACAATGCTCCTTTATATCCTCATTCATCAACCTGTCTCTCCATGTGACTCCACAGGCTCCTCTTAAATAACTCATTTCCACTGCTCTCACTCTTGATTTGTGTCCTTCCAACAACGTCCAAGCTTCACTTCCGTACGTTAGAGTTGGTATCACAATACTGTCATGTAGTAACTTTTTCTCTTCCATGCTCACTTCCCTGTTTCTTATCACTGCTTTCAAGGAACCAGAATATATATATATATATATATATATATATATATATATATATATATATATATATATATATATCAGTTTTTTTAGTTTCTCTTTTATATAATTGTTATTTTACATTACTGATTAGGAAAAAAAAAAAAAAGCAAAGACCCTAAAACTATTAACCTTAAAGACAAATCGCTAACCTATGCTAAAGCCCAAAGATACAAATAGCTAAACCTACACTAATGGTAAAAATACCCTGACCAAGAGAACACCATTGACAGCAGATATGTAATGCCTTTGTACATTACATACCTGCACTCACTACCTGGGGACTGTCAGCCGAGGAAAACTAATACAGGGAACATCACTGTATGAAAGAGAACCAGACGAGTCAGGAACATTTCCATATACGTCAGCAGACAGCGAAGGAATATGACGGTGAGAGAGTACATACAAAAAGACACTGCGTAATTCCTCGTACTGTTGTTGTAGAAGTTGCAGTTGATGATCTGATGGATGGGGCAGGGGGTGAGGGGGGAGGGGGATCAGCTTGTTGTGCGGCACGAGGAGGGGGAGGGAGGAGGGGGGCAAGAAGTAGAACCAGCGGTGGGAGGGTGTATCAGCTGATGATCAGGAGCAGGGAGCAGGTCCACGGTGACTCGTACTACACCATTACGTAAAGTCTGGTCCACTATAAGAATATTAAATAATAAAGGCCCATATATACCTATTACAACCCTTCAGGTTAATAATAACATCTATGACGAGCTGTGGACGTTGCTAACATCCTCAACAGGAGTTTTTCTCATGTAAGTAGCTCATCCAATTACGACCCGTGTTTTCAACATCATAAACGCATGGCTGAGCTACAGATTATTGACTTTGCCACAGAAGACGTAGACTCCCCGTACAACCAAGAGTTTACGCTAGATGAACTGCTCCTTGCCCTTAAATCCTGTAAAGACACCAGCCCTGGACCAGACACCATCACGTACGGTATGATCCAGCATCTTAATCAGGACAACCTGATTAAGATGTTAGCATTGTACAATGAGATTTGGGCGTCTTGAACGTTCCCAAACTCATGGCACTTTGCGCACGTCATACCGATACCCAAAGAGGCTGGTCGTCTTATGAATCCCACTTCATTTCGTCCTATTGTGTTGACTTCTTGTCTATGTAAGGTCATGGAACGTATGGTAAACAATAGGCTTCTTTTTGTTTTAGAGTCAAAGAATTTGTTAAATGATCAACAATGTGGCTTCCGTAAATACAGAAGTTCACTAGATCATTTAATGAATATGGAGCATTGTATTACAGAGTCATTTGCCAATAAAGAATTCATGATATGGGTGTTCTTGGACATCCATAAAGCCTATGACATGACATGGCAACACGGTATACTAATGAAGCTCTATATGCTCATGGTTTAAGAGGAAATTTGCCTATTTTTATTTCAAATTTCTTAAGGAACAGAACTTTCTCTGTCAAATTGCCCCGTAACATAACATCGGATATATTTATCCAGGAAAACGGGGTGCCACAGGGAAGTGTGCTTAGTCCTACTTTATTTAGTATTATGATCAATGATATTCTGTCATCAGCTCCCATCCCGAGGAATCTTAAATACTCACTCTACACTGACGATTGTGCAATATGGCACTCCTCCCGTAATGCACAATTTTCGGCTGGGCTGATTCAAGCAGCCCTTGACTCCGTCCACCAATGGGCCTTGCAGTGGGGATTTAAATTTTCCGTCCGTAAGTGTGCCGCTGTAGTCTTCACTAATCGTAACATCCCCGATTTGCGTTTATTTTTGGATAATCAAGCAGTACCTTTTCAAAATTCTGTAAAGTTTTTGGGCCTCCACTTTGATCACAGAATGAATTTTAAACTTCATGTTAATACTTTGCTTGCTCGTTGTGATAAGCCATTAAATGTCCTTAAGTACCTAGTGGGTACTACATGGGGTGCCGACAGAAAATCTTTATTAATGGTGTATAAGTCCTTTATTCGATCGAAACTAGACTATGGCGCACAGGTGTATGGCTCGGCATCCGATGCCACACTGAAAGGATTGGATGTGCTACAGAATAAATGTTTGTGAATGTGTCTTGGAGCCGTCCGGTGTACCCGTGTGGCTCGTATGGAAGTGGAGGCGAATGTGCCTCCCCTCCGTATTCGCCGTGACCACCTGGCCTTGTCCTATGGCGTAAGGACATTTAGGAAAAGTAATATTGGCAATGTGGCCTGTACCCCCCTGCGTCAATACCACCACCTTCTGCGGGGGATGCATTGGCCACTTGCCGTTCGCCTCCACTTACTGACTCAGGAGCTTGGTGTGGACCCCAGTGACTGTGACAAGTTGGTGTTTAAAAATATAGCGCCTTGGAAGCCACCCGGCTTTACAGTGGATGTCTCATGGCTCCCAGCACCAAAGGCCAAGGCGCCGGAGGCGGAGGTCCACCACTTGTTTCGTAACATCATTGTTCGTCACTTAGGGTCCCATCAATTGTACACCGACGGCTCCAAGTCGAGTGAATGTGTGGGTGCAAGTGTGTGGTCGACTGAATGTGCACTTAGGTATCGATTGCCGACTCATACATCTGTGTTTACCTCCGAACTTTTTGCTATTGACAAAGACATAGACTATGCTCTCAGTTCTAGGCATGACTCATTTGTCATATTTTCAGATTCAAAATCGGCCCTTCAGACAATTGCATCTTGTACTCCGGACTCTCATGAGATCCAGGGCCGCATCGTTAATAAGTTGCATTCATGCAACAAGTCATTCACACTGATCTGGGTGCCTGGTCATTGTCGTATCTACAGTAATGAGCAGGCTGACTTACTTGCAAAGTCGGCTGTAGAGCTCGAGGAGACTTGGGACGTTCCTTGTGATATACGGTCGAGTCTATCTCTCGGAAAGAAATAAATACATCTTCTGTGGCAAGGTCAGTGGACCAGACTAAATATTCCAACTTGTAAGCCGCACCTAGGCGACTGGGACACCCCCAACCGCCCTAGTCGCCTTGAGGAAAAAGTATTAGCATGGCTACGGCTTAACCCGTCACGTCCCGAGGTTTTCCGCACCTATGACATCCCCCAGTCCCGAGCCTTTTTGGAAAAATTTTTTTTTTTGCTAAAACTTCCGCTTAGGTCGAGAAACGAAGGAAAATCACAAAGAGAGTGGTTCCCCCGGTCTATAAGTGGTCCGTACAGGTGTGGTTCCCCCCCGCAGGTATGGTGTTCTGTAATGGGCTGGATATGCGTTTACGTTTTCTATGGTAAGGAATAATGGGAGAAACAACACACAACACCTCTATATTTATTGAATTTGAACTAATAAACAATAACAGTAACAATATAATGGATTTCAGACACACATATATGAAAAATAAACAATGTACCATCGCGCGAGCATAGCGAGTTTGGTCCAAGTCGTAACATGCTATATGCTAAGTGTCTGGTATGAGGCAACCTATCATTTTTTCTACTTGTATACTTCTGTTTTAACGACATTTTACCAATTACAACTGTTTGTAAGTGTTTTCAGATGTTTTCATTCATTATGATGACATGCAGCATAAGTATAGCGCACATCAGCTTAGTAAGCGCACCCGCTATGACTCGTATTTCAACATACTAAATTGTTTTATCACTTTCCAATTATTTTCCCCTTTACTTAGAACCTTTCCTCCACCACTGTAAAGGTTTTCAATTATTTTCATTCATTACGAGGGCATTTAGCGATATGCAAGCGCATATTCACGTAGCAATCACGATCTCAAACACTCGTGTTTCATCATCTACTTTATTTATTCACTCCACTTATAATTTCCCACTTACATTACACACGTTTACACCCCTATAATGCACTGTACATACTTACTGCCATTATTTATTCAAGTGAGCGTGAGAATATCGCCTGAAAATACCCTCGCAAGGAATGTTTCGACAAACATAATACTCACACACTTATATACTAATTCACTCACACACTTATATACTAATTATTCACTTTATCACTTGCTGACTTTTATTTTGACTAAATGCCTTATTCATTCAACTGAGCGTCAGGAAATCGCATCTCTATACACACGCTATGAATATTTGACTTAGAATATATATCATCACTTACAATAATTTTAACTTATATTATACCCGTAAGAATTTCCCATAATAATAATTATATAATTACGGGCCGTATTTATTGCACTGAGCGACAGAATATCGCATCATAAAACCCACGCTATGTAAGTTTCAACTTAGGGCAGATTTATATACTTACATACAATGTTTGCACTTATGTTCTACCCGTATGCACTTTATACTAATATTTGGAGATCAACATGACTGATAATTTCATTGAGCGTCTGTCTGTCGCATTTACCTCATAATTTCAGCGTCCTTTCGCATTCACACCATACTAAAATTGCATCAACGTGTGATATTCACTAAAACATGGGTGAATACAGAGACCCACGTCACACTGCACGCACTCATAGCGGGTGTCCTTCCTCTGTGTCGTGAGTCTCACCTGGGAATTTCTGCACACGTGACACCTGCGTTGGGGCCTAGGACTGTTTGGCTGGGGAGGGATAGGAGTGGGGAAATGGCGGCCGGATATTCTCTGGGGAGTTTGGGCAATATGGGCAGTGCGGATGCGATGTTGGGGCCTTTCAACAGCATACTTTGCAAAGATTTCTCTTGTGAGCTCCCTCACAAACCCTTTAAATGTTTCCTGAACTCCTGTGGTCATGGCGTGAAGGTGGTGGCAATTCAGAGCAGTGATATCTAGCAAGTGAAAGAACATTTTTTATACCACTTCATCGTGGTCCTGGCACACTCTACCGTCGATATCATGGAGTCTGACTGGTCCACGAGGCGCATGATTATATTGTAATCCATAACACACTCAGGTTCCCAAACACGACGCCTGCTCTCGCTACGGTAATCTACTGAATCAGTACGGTGCATCAAGGGGCGGTGAACCGTGGACAAGAGGCTTACTTCTCTGTTGTGGTTCCACATTGTTGCAAGGATGTTGTTGGCTTTGAAGAAGACAACCTCATTCCTTGCAAGTTTCCGCCCTACCTTGGCCATGTGACGCCGGTTCACCTTTACTGTTCCACAGACTCCCGTTTCATGTGTGTGAAGATAACGAGCGAGAAGAGGGCTAGTGTACCAATTGTCGAGGTAGAGAATGTGACCACGATGAAGGTAGTCTTCTATCATCGTCTTTACCACTGCTCCCGACAGTCCAATACTTCGATCTTCTATTATGTCTGTCTGTGCACCGGTGTACAAGACTATGTCTTGCACGTATCCAGTCCTACAGTCACACATAACAAAGATCTTGAACCCAAAACGGTGCCTTTTGCTGGGTATATACTGTTTGAATGAAATATTGCCTCTCCACAACACGAGACTCTCGTCTATGACGAGATCTCTATAGGGATAGAATGAGGAACGAAAGGTTTGCCTGAGGTGATCAAAGACCAACCTAATTCGCCTCATTTTATCAGTGTTGTTTGCATTTGCAGGATCATGAGCATCATAGAAATGGAGGTGACTTAGAATTTGTTGAAACCGATTACGGCTCATCACTTGACCAAATATGGGGGTAAACATAACAGGGTCCCTAGTCCAGTAAGCAGGAATTCTATTCTTTCTTATAATACCCATCAAAAGGACCAGGGCAAAAAATAAGAACATTTCTGGAAGGGAGACAGGGTAATCATAGATCATAGAATGCCTACTCCTTGTTCCCAATCTTTCACTCTCTAGGCGCTGGGCGCTTGGAAACAGGTTTGCTTGGTATACAATCTGATCAACAAATGCCTCACTGAAAAACAGGTGGAAAAATCCAACCTGGTGGAATTACGGTGAATTCCTGGTGCAATGCAGCCAGATCGCCCCTGCTCAGTGAAGGGGTGAATGAGGGGAGAAAAATCACTCCCATCCTCCCAATCCCACGACACAAATCCCTCGTCCCCATCAGCCCCATCACCGCCTTCGTCTGGGTGGGGAGGAGATCCTGGTTGGGGAGGTGGGGGAGAAGGAGTGCAGAGGGCTTCCCCACTGTCACTCCTCTTCCCTCTGCCTTTACCCTTTCCCTTTCCCTTACCCTTACGGCCTTGAGGAACATTAGGGGGCTGTGGGGATGAAATAGGGGAATATTGGGGAGCAGAAGACGTGCTGGGGAGTGGTTCCTCCCCACCTTCCCCCTCCATTACAACACCACGTGCTGTCTCACGCACCATAGCTCGACCACGTGTTAGGGAATATTGGGGAGCATAAGACGTGCTGGGGAGTGGTTCCTTCCCACCTTCCCCCTCCATTACAACACCACGTGCTCTCTCACACAACCTAGCTCGAACACGTGTTAGGGGATACTGGGGAGCATAAGACGTGCTTTGGAGTAGTTCCTCCCCATCTTCCCCCTCCCTCACAACCCCACATGATAAGGAATGCACCCGCACTGGCCCACGTGATCCACTACGCCGCCTCACACTACATAGGGAGAGCAATAACTCACTCACGTCACTCTCACTTTCCCTAATCCTCCCTGGACTTTCCCTTTCACTCCCCACTCCCTCCACTTGACTTCCTAGCTCCCCAAACAAAATGCTAGGCCCATACCTGCTCATACGACGTGGTGTGCGCTCTGGGCCACGATGTGTAATCACCTCCCGTCCATACCACATGGCAGCACGTCCCACGGCTCCGTCCTCGTCCTCGTCCTCGTCCCCGTCCTCGAATTCTGGTTCCAAATCACACTGGGGATAGGGATAGGATATTGCACGTGCCTTCTTTGCCTCCTGCCCCTCTCTAGCAGCACGGTAAGTCACGTACTGCCGCTTCCTGGGAGATGGAACTTCCTCGTCACTGCTGGTGGTTTCTTCCTCCTCTGGCTGCACATAATCCTTGTCCATATCCTCGTCGTCCAGTGGGGAATCACTGTCGCCGGTAAAGGTGTCCAGGGCGACTTGAATTTCGCTGTCAGAGAGACCTCTCTTAGCCATGTCTGAGCAGGACCGTGGCTACCAGGTGAGTGGAGGAGTGGTGGGCTAGCGCGGGTCGTGCGGGGTCGCCGAGTGTCCCCGCCTGGTGGCAGGTAGGGGAAGGTCATGCGAGGGTACGTACCGCAAATCAAGCGCGAAATTTGAAAATTGTCGAAATTATGCAAATTGCAATTGCACGATGTACTGGTACGTCGCCGGGACTGGCAAATGCAAATCGTTGCAACGTACCCATACGTCGACGGGACGGGGCGGGTTAATGCCACCATTTTAGCTCACATGAAATCATATATGGAAAGACGCTTCCCACCGCACTGTGACATCTGTAATGCTGTGTTATCTATCAGTCATATCATCCTGCGCTGTCGGCGATTTACTTGTGAACGTGCTTCACTTAAAAATTACTGCGGTGTAGCAGACGTCCCCTTCACCCTTTCCACCATCCTGGGTGATGGGGACATTGTTATGACTTATAAATTGACGGCTTTCCTGAGAGAGACCGGACTGATCAGAGTGATGTGACTTTTTTACTATGTGGTTATAGTTTTTATCACCTGTAAATATGTATATATAGTACTGTTAATTAGGGTTGACAGTTGATGTATTTGAAACAGTTCCTCCACCCACTGATCTATTTCTAATATTGATGTCCCCTACATTAAACCCCGTTCCTCGACTAAGAGTCACCAGCTGATGAGTGTAAGTGTTCAATATAGAAAAGTATTGGGCACTTACAGTCGATGGTGGTCTGTTGGCCGAGGTCCTTCACTTTTTGTACAAATTATGTAAATGCAGTATACCATCTTGCTTAAGTTATTCTAATTAGGGCCGACAGCTGACGTACATGGAAATGTTCCTGACTCGTCTGGTTCCCTTTCATATATTGATGTCCCCTATATTAGGTTGTGCCTTGACTGACAGTCACCAGGTGATGAGTGCAGGTATGTCATGTAGAAAGGCATTACATATCTGCAGTCGATGGTGTTCTGTTAGTCGAGGTATTTTTACCATTAGTGTAAGTCTAGCTATTTGTCTCTGTAGGATTTAGTATAGGTTAGCGATTTGTCTGTCAGGTGATTAGTTTTAGGGTCTTTAGTTTAGTTTGTCCTTATAATATAAGGTATAAAAAAATATAAAACCAAGAAAAAATTTAAAAAATACAAAAAAAAAAAATTAATTAAAATTATCATATGTATATGTACGTTTGCATGAAAGTGTGCCTGTATATATGCATGGAAGTGTGTGTGTGTGTGTGTGTGTGTGTGTGTGTGTGTGTGTGTGTGTGTATCTATCTATCTATCTATTGCCAGATGCCTCAATCCTGTTTGGGGTGGCCACAAACAAATCGTCTCCAAGTCGCCCTGTCCCCCGCCATTTCACTGCCCTGCTCCCAACTCACACCCCCCTTTCTCATATACCTCTCCACCAAATCCCTCCATCTCATCCTCGGCCTCCCCCTCCCTCTTCCCCCCTCCACCTCACTCACATACACTCTCTTCGTCAGTCTTTCACCCTCCATCCTCTCCACATGGCCAAACCACCTCAGTGTGTTCCTCATAACGCTTCCTATCACATCCACATTAACACCACAACGCTCCTTTATATCCTCATTCGTCAGCCTGTCTCTCCATGTGACTCCACAGGCTCCTCTTAAATAACTCATTTCCACTGCTCTCACTCTTGACTTGTGTCCTTCCAACAACGTCCAAGCTTCACTTCCGTACGTTAGAGTTGGTATCACAATACTGTCATGTAGTAACTTTTTCACTTCCATGCTCACTTCCCTGTTTCTTATCACTGCTTTCAAAGAACCAGCAACCTTTCTTCCCTGCTGTACCCTTTCAAGCACTTCACCCTCCAAACCTCCATCCTTACTCATCACATTACCCAAGTACTTAAACGTACTCACATTTTCCAATTCCACACCATCCAACCTCGCTGTACATTCACTGACTTCACCTCTCTCAAAGACCATCACTTTACTCTTCCCTACATTCACCTTTAGATTCCGTTTCTTACACACTCTCCCAAACTCATCCACCAAGCCTTGCAGCTCCCCTTCGTGTTCACTCAACAACACAGTATCATCTGCAAACAACAGTACATGGATTTTCCAAACACTATCCTCTCTCACCAGGGCCACTCCAACATCCACTACCCTACCTTGTACCTCATTTATTACCCCATCCATGTACAGATTGAACAACCATGGAGACATGACACATCCCTGTTTCAACCCAACTTATATATATATATATATATATATATATATATATATATATATATATATATATATATATATATATATATATATATATATATATATATATGTTTAAATGTATATACATATATATGCCAAGCAGTGACGCCCACACGCCCAAACGGGGGGCACTAAAACTGCGGTGAATGTAGGAGACGAGGGTGGGCAGCCATGGGGTCAGTGGGGGCTGGTGGCGTGGGTGGTAGGGGCAGTTCCGGGAACTCAGATGAGTGGGGTCAGGTGCACTGGGACTGGGAGAGTGAACGGTGGCAGAGTGCCTGGCAGGGCAGGTTGTGGTTGAATGGGGGCCACTGGACAGACCACACTATTCTGCAGACCGGCAGTAGCGTGAGATGTGGCCAGACTTATAACAGCGATAGCACAAGGGCTGTGATGGCGTGGAAAAAAAATCGTTAGCTAAGTTAACCCTTAAAAATATATGGGTTTTTATTATTTTCAGGTAATCCCGTTTTCTATAATCAGTTAATCCAGTGACGTACTTTATATATAATTTCGTCCATCTCCAGACGATTATATTCACCTTAAATGAGACTTTTTAAACTGGAGGGGTTGGATATAGCCTTCATTAACCACTTTACTACTATACCTAATATTTTGGTTCTATAGCAGGCTTCCTTGCACGTCTTTCTTAGCGATTTATTTGGCAGAATACATTAAAGTCTTTTGTATGTTATTTACAGACCTTTAGTGCTGATATAGTTGCATCAGTAACAAAATGATAATGAGGTGCAGTGTGAAAGATAAATCGCTAGGCAAGAGATACTGCAACATTCTCAATATCACTTCTAATCCAGTCCTTAAATACGCCTTCACAGCTCAGCAGTACAGCATTTGTTTATGTAATAACAAAAAGTAGCACAATATATACTGTACAACTGCCCTGTACTCTGGTTTTTTATTATGTATTAAATATTACTACGTCAGGGGAATACCTGTTTTACAAAAACCTTGAAGTCTTGTTTACATATTTGCATATAACTGCAGAAAAAGTAGATTTGCCAATTATTAGTGAAATATATTTGCCTTATCTCTTCTCAGTTTGGTCATAGTGTAATGAGATTAGTTTGTTTGTTATCTTGCTTTATCTTATTTATTTATTTATTTTTTATTTATTTATTTATTTTTTTAGTCAGTTCGTGCGTCGTAGGTTGTATGTACAGTATTATTAGCTGGCCAACAATACAAGTAACACGTTTTCTTTAGCTACTAAGTTTGCACGGTACACCTTATCATTGTACCCGCACAGCACACACTGCTCAAAACAACAAAAATTAGTAAAGCCTTTGATGCCGTCCCCCAACGCAAACCAATCAACTAAATACACAAGACAAACATGGAGAACACCAAGCGCTGGCTTGCCTTTTACTTGCCTGGTAGACAAGCACATGGTACATTCTCGGCCAACCCATAACCAACACGAAATTTCCCCATCAGAGTTGCACAGCGCCCAGACCTCCCATCCACACTCTTCAACCTATACATATATAATATTTCCCCACCCCAACTACCCATATATATTGTCTCATATGCAGATGACATCACCACAACAAGCACAAACCACCCTGTAGACACAGCCTGTACACTGCAATAGGACTACATCAACACACTGCAGACACAGCCTGTACACTGCAACAGGACTACCTGAACACACTGCAGACACAGCCTGTACACTGCAACAGGACTACCTCAACTCACTGCAGACAGCCTGTACACTGCAACAGGACTGCCTCAACACACTGCAGACACAGCCTGTACACTGCAACAGGACTACCTCAAACAATGCAGAATTGGGTTGAGGACAACAGGCTGAAGGTCGCCCCAGCTAAATCCACCACCACACTCATCACCAGCAGTAAACATGAGCACATTGAGCACAAGTACTCCCCCCACATCGTATTTAACAACGTACGTGTGCCACACACAGTACACTGTGATTCTTGGAGTGACATATAACATCGGACTCACCTTCAAGGACCATGTACAAGACAAGAGGCGGTGCGTCTCCAGACTCAATGCACTCAGGCCAACTACAGAGCCAGACACTGGGCCACAAAAGGAAGCACTGTCCTTACTCTAAAAACAATACATTAGATCTGTGATGTCCTATGCCCCCTCCCCCCCCTCCGTCATTGGCTACCATCCTGTCTAACACCCAAGTATTGATATCCCTTTCCAGTGGCGCCAATGGCTGACTCAGTGGCAGAAAAAACACAAGGCCATGGGTCCTCATCTTTTCTTTTGCATCTCCTCGTGACTAGCAGCAAATTCAAGCAATGATCTCTTCTTATACTCGATAGTCAAGATGGAGAGACGGCAGTTTTATGCCAAGTTAGAGTAAATAGCGGTTATATAGCTCCACTCTCAAAGGCAGTGCTAGGTCTCTGCATGCATTCCACAGCACTTTTTCGTGACTAGCGATGAATTCCATCATCTATCACTATATATATATATATATATATATATATATATATATATATAGACACCTTACTCCCGTAAGGCGTGGCCACAAACAAATTGCCTCGAGGTCTTCATGTCCCCTGCCATTTTGCTGTCCTCCCTGGCAACTGATACCCCCTCTCTCATATGCCTCTCCACTCCATCCCTCCACCTCCTCTTTGGTCTCCCCCTACCTCTTCCCTTTCTCCACTTCACTCACATGCACTCTTTTTCAGTCTTTCGCTCTCCGTCCTCTTCGCATGGCCAAACCAACTCAGTGTATTTCTTCTAACCTAACGCTTTCGATCACATCTTCATCCACACCACAACACTCCGTCTCTTCCTCGTTTGTCAGTCTCTTCATGTACCTCCACATGCTCCTCTCAAATAACTCATTTCCACTGCTCTCACTGTTGTGTCCTTCCAACAAGGTTCAAGCTTCGCTTCCAGGTTATGTTAGTGTGTTACGTAGATTAATCTATTAGGTTAAGTTACGTTCGTTCTCTTAGTATCAGGCTTAGGTTAGTGTGTTACGTAGATTAATCTATTAGGTTAAGTTACGTTCGTTCTCTTTGTATCAGGTTAGGTTAGTGTGTTACGTAGATTAATCTATTAGGTTAAGTTACGTTCGTTCTCTTAGTATCAGGTTAGGTTAGTGTGTTACGTAGATTAATCTATTAGGTTAAGTTACGTTCGTTCTCTTAGTATCAGGTTAGGTTAGTGTGTTACGTAGATTAATCTATTAGGTTAAGTTACGTTCGTTCTCTTAGTATCAGGTTAGGTTAGTGTGTTACGTAGATTAATCTATTAGGTTAAGTTACGTCCGTTCTCTTAGTATCAAGTTAGGGTAGTGTGTTTAGTAGATTAATCTATTAGGTTAATTTTTTTTTTTTTTTTATTTGTCCGACTCTGTGCAAAGGCTTCAGGGCCTATATCTTGGGGGCAGTAGCCTATTCCAAGGCCCAGTAGTCCTCCTACACCTCCACATGTCACCACTTCGGCGCTAACACCCACCGTCCATATTGAATACATGCTAGGGCTGTCTCATACAGGACTGGTGTATTGGTATTAGCGGGGGTACTTTTATGACATGTCGGCGGGTCATCTGGTAGATCAGGAAAGTCTGTTTCTATGAAATTCAAATCCTTAAACTGTTCCCTGCCCCAACCGGGATTCGAACCTGGGTCCATCAGGACTGCAGGCCGCCTCTCTACCGATTCAGCCACCTCAAGTTACGTTCGTTCTCTTGCTATCAGGTTAGGTTAGTGTGTTACGTAGATTGATCTATTAGGTTAAGTTACGTTCGTTCTCTTAGTATCAGGTTAGGTTAGTGTGTTACGTAGATTAATCTATTAGGTTAAGTTACGTTCGTTCTCTTAGTATCAGGTTAGGTTAGTGTGTTACGTAGATTAATCTATTAGGTTAAGTTACGTTCGTTCTCTTAGTATCAGGTTAGGTTAGTGTGTTAGTAGATTAATCTATTAGGTTAAGTTACGTTCGTTCTCTTAGTATCAGGTTAGGTTAGTATGTTACGTAGATTAATCTATTAGGTTAAGTTACGTTCGTTCTCTTAGTATCAGGTTAGGTTAGTATGTCAGTCAGTTCGGTTAATCTGTTAGGTTAGGTTAGGTTTGTTTTCTTAGTATGAGGTAAGTTTAGTTTGGTGGTCATTTAGCTTAGTCTGTAAGGCTAAGTAACCTTTACTACAATAAATATTTCAATCAATTAGGTTTGTTTTCTTAGTATAAGCATGTATCAACTCACATTTCCACCTCTCTCTCTCTCTCTCTCTCTCTCTCATATTCCGTATATTGTACTCATTCCTATGTGACCTTCAGTGACATCGTTGGCCAGTTTATGGATTTTAGGTTAAATTCTAATTGGCCTCAAAGATTTTCTAACGCTAACTCCTCAGTGATTTATCCTACTCTGTACACACCAGTAACCTTTTATCTTGTGTATATCTGATGCAGACTGTGTCGATAATAAAACGATAAGTAGTATGTTAGAGAATGCTAAGTTTAATTGTGCTAAAGAAATTGCTAATGAAGAGGTAACACGACCATGCCATTTAGAAAAACAAAAGGTCCATCGTTAGCTTAGTTATCGCTTAAAATATTTGGTTTTCTGTTAGAAACACGTAATTCCATTTTCTTTTAAAATTCATATACTCTAATGACGTACTTTATATATAATTTCGTCCATCTCCAGACGATTATATTCACCTTAAATGAGACTTTTTACACTGGAGGGGTTAGATATAGCCTTGATTAACCACTTTGCTACTATACCTAATATTTTGGTTCTATAGCAGGCTTCCTTGCACGTCTTTCTTAGCGATTTATTTGGCAGAATACAATTCTCTTGTATGTTATTTATAGACCTTTAGTGCTGATATAGTTGCAACAATAACAAAAGGATAATGAGGTGCACTGTGAAAGATAAATCGCTAGGCAAGAGATACTGCAACATTCTCAAAATCACTTCTAATCCAGTCCTTAAACTCACCTTCACAGCTCAGCAGTACAGCATTTGTTTATGTAATAACAAAAAGTAGCACAATATATACTGTACAACTGCCCTTTACTCCGGTCTTTTATAATGTATTAAATATTTCTACGTCAAGTGAATACAAGTTTTACAAAAATCATTATGCCTGGTTTAAATATTTGCATACACTCCCAGAAAACAGTCAATTTATGACTTTTTCTTGAAATATTAATGTTTTCATCTCGAGGATAATGTGTCATTTTCTTACGGGTGTTTTTCATAAACATAAATTATTGAATATACTGATTTTGTTTATTTTATTTTCTCTATTGTATCGTTGTGTTCGTACTTATGCCACAAGCTGGCCAACAATGCTAGTAACACTTTATCATTAGATTATAAGTTTGCACGTTACACCTTATCATTCTACCCGCACAGCGCACACTACTCACAACAATAAATATTAGTAAAGCCTTTGATGCTGTCCCCCAACGCAAACTAATCACCTTAATACAGAACACTAACATGGAGAACACCAAGTGCTGGCTTGCCTTTTACTTGCCTGGTAGACTAGCACATGTTACATTCTCGGCCAACACGAAATTTCCCCATCAGAGTCGCACAGCGCTCAGATCTCTCACCCATACTCTTCATCCTATACATATTAAAATGCCCGCCGTGCCCGCCGCCGGACCTCCCACCTCACCACCCCCCACCCCACCACCGGGCCGCCACCGCACCACCACCCCAGGAGGACACAACGGTGAGGTTAGTGACCCCGTTCAAGAGGGTCACCAGGACATCACGATCCTGGGCCCTTCTTCCCCGCAATTGTCCCAACCCCAGGTGATCAGGGAAAAGAGACTACATAGCGGGCAGAGCAATGGTTGTCAGAATAGGGGTGGGACTGAACCAGTTTCAGTCCCAGGTAACACCGTATTGACGGCTTTGTTACACCCTCTAGGGCAGGAGGCCCAAGGCTATGGCCTTATAAAGTGTGTAAAGGGGAAGGCGACCCCAGGCTCCGGCCTTAGTACACCAGAGAGAGAGAGAGTTGCCCCAGTGCATTCCTCTCTTGCTGTTCTCCCCTTCAGGAGCAACTAAACGCCGACGGTCTAGATACCGGCGGGGAAGGGACGGCCCAGTATGCACGTCAGTTGTTCCTGATCGGATAGATCAGCTTCCGGCTACGGCTAGAGTACGGACCAGGGTAAAGAGCCCCTGCTATCGTACGTGTAGCCCTTACCTATTACGGGAGCAACACCACGTCGACGGTCCAGATACGTGGCGAGGGGACGGCCTACTACGCCCTGCAGGCGTTCTCTGTACGGGTAGGCACTCGGCTCCGGCCGGGGCACGTACCAGGGTAAAGAAGCCCCAGAAGGTAGTCTCAGTCCATATTTAAGAGAGTGTGGCCTCCGTGCCCCTCACTCCGGCTTGTCTCCTATTACGGGAGCAGCACCACGCCGACGGTCCAGATACGCGGCGAAAGGACGGCCTAGTACGCCCTGCAGGTGTTCCTCGTACGCCGGGCAAGTCCACGGCTACAGCCAGAGTACATAACAGGGGAAGGCGACCCAAGGCTCCGGCCTCCAGACGTACTAGAGAGGACATGAGTGACGTGAGTCTTTCTCCAGCCTCTTCCCCTTCAGGGAGCCCTTCATCACCACCTGGGAATATAGCCCCGGAGGAGACGCTAGAGTGGTGGCAAGGCCCGATATTGGGCTTACCGCCTACGCCCGGGAGTTCCTTGTTCCTGTCCAAGCCCCGTAGCAGACGCTGCCACAGCCCAGTCCTGACGGCGCCTCTCCCCCTTGGTGCCCACAGTTCCAGGATGCCCAGGCCAGACTCTCCAGTTCCTGACGAAGGCAATCCGGGCTCCCTCACTCCCCAGAGCCAAAAACGACAGGCCCGATTACTCCGGCTGTTTGGTCCCAGTCCCGAGGGCCACCTATCAGGTCAAGGCCCCCAGACCAGAGGGCCTCCCTGCACCCCACCGGCGCGGCCCTAATACGAGGGCCACCTCCCAGGTCGAGGCCCGCAGACGGGAGAGCCTCCCTGCACCTAACCTACGAGTGCGACCTAGAGTGAACATTACCCAGGAGATAGAAAAACAGTGATTCACGTGTCAAGAACAACTGGGGAAAAAGAACAGTGCACAGGACTAAGTGAAGAACAGAGTAGTCGATAGTAGCCCACAAGAACTCAATGTTGGCAGGGCAGAAAATGATCTTTGTGTAATTATCCCAGTCCCCCCCCCACGTAAGAGAGTTAGAGAGTTTTCTGTGAACACCTGAGGTAAGGGCACGCGGACCAGTCAAAAGCCTAAGTGTAAGTGTCTCCGTGACAAGGTGACAACGTCGAGTGTCGCTATCCGCACCCTACCTCATTCATAGTAATATTCCCCATACAGACTCCCGATCTTGTTTATTCCTTATGTGAACAATTCTATTTATATCCTGCCTGAAAGTGACGTATAAACAATACTGTAGATAATTCCCGATCTCCCTGTATGAACATTGTAGTGTGTATTAAGTGTAACTCTATTTTGTGGTGCTAAGTATTATCTCTGTGCCCCTGTATCTCAAATATCACTCTACGTGTATTGTTACTGTTAGAATTAAGGTAATAGATGTGTTAAGGTATACTGCCTGGTTTTTATGTCCTGTTCCTTTGTTGGTGCTTTACTTCCAGTCTAGAAAGAGAACCCTGCTTCAGTAGCTAGTGTTTTTATGACGAGAAGTCGCCTTAAAAACACCAGCATAACACTGGTGGCAAGCAGTGGTTCTGAATCCGAGTAAAAGCACAGAGGAACGATAAAAAGGAAACTTGCACAATGGCATCCAAACCGCACATCCAATTACCGAGATTCAACCCGGACCAATGCGACACAGAAATGTATTTAGAGATGGTCAAACCCCTCCTAGACATTGGGTTCGACTCAGATAGAGAAAAAATTGCAGTCACACTACCTAACCTGGCAAAAATAATCGCCACTGTTGCACCAAAAATCGTCCCAGAACTGTCATGGGATCAGTTCTCACAAATAGTGAAACAGGCTTTCACGCCATCAATAGGCAGAGTTGTCGCCCTCTCTCAACTCAACGCCCTCACCTACGACAGGAACCTGGATGACATATTCGTCCAGGCTCGGCGCCTCATCAGCGCCGCTTATCCCGAGGCACCTACAAATGCCCGAGATATACATACATTTAATGCCCTGCTGAGGATTCTTCCTAGCACAGTGAGGGAGCACTTCTCAATCTATGATCCCTCAGGGGACATGGAAAATGACCTGCAACTCTTCAGACGTCTCGCCGCCCGTCCCATACCACAACCACTCCACACGGTGACACAATTCCCGACAAAACAAAACCCTCCACTCAAACCTAAGCTGCCACCTCACCAGCCAACTACAGAGCCACCTCCTACTGTGCCTAGGGCATACCCGCAGAAAAAGCGCCCCAACCCCAAGGAACAAGGAAATCTCATCACTATAAATCCTTGGGAGTTCATGGCTTGCAGTCGCACCTGCCCCTTGCACGACATAAGAGAACAGCTAAAGGCTAGCAGGCGCAGAAACTTTCACCAAGGGCGCAAGAAAGTCTCCTCCCTAGACGACGACGCCCCGGAAGACAACGCACTGACAACACACTACTCGGGAACAGACGACGACGACCAAGACAACTCCGCTCCTCAGCAGATGGATTTTTAGGCCTGCCCAAGCACCTCCCCACGGTGGCAGGGGCCACCTCACATAGCTACAGACCCCCAGTCTACAACAAGATTTGGCTGAACGGGGTCAAGGCACAATTACTGGTGGCTATGGGAGCAGCCAGATGGTGCCTCTACTCCCACTTCTACTCCCGCCACACCTCTGCATTCGGCCCCCTTCTCCCCACTTCAGCCAACCTCGTCAATGCGGGGGACGGACCCCTGCCTATCCGTGGGGAAACACGGGCCCTTCAAACCAACACCCACCAACGAGTATCCACTAACCACCCATTCATCATATTCGACTCAACATGCAATCAATATGATGGATATCTCGGGCCGGACCTTCTCCAAAAACTCCACGCCACCATTGACTGCCATCAGCACCGCCTCCACTTCAGTCCAGCCCGGCCCAACCAAGCATCAATCAACAAGAAAAAAAAAAAACATTGAAAAAAAATCAAGAACACCACCCCTCCCTCACCACGCAAACACACACAACCCCCAAACATTCACCTGCCCCAACCCACCTGTACATCTGACCCCAACCCTACCTCTCACAATGCCTCACTCCATCCCCCTCCATCACCACCCCGCACAACACATCATCTGGACCCCTCCTCATTTTTTCCTGCCACTATCGCCTCCTCAATCACCATTCCACCCCACCATGAAGCTTGGGTAAAACTGAACAAACCTTCAGGTACCTCCGTCCTCTTCTCTCCATCCATCCTCACCGGACCACTCTCCTCCTGTTTAGTAAGCCCCACCTTCTTTCCCACACATACTCATGAAATCCGTATCGCCAACCTCGCCACAACCCCACTAACCCTACCAAGAGGACTCATCATTGGCGACACATGAGAAGCCGAACAACGCCAAGCACCACCCCCCGACCATCCCACTCTCCCCGACCTACCATCACACCTATCCCCTTCCCAAACCAACAGCCTCTGAGAACTCCTCCTGGACTTTCAGGACCTATTCTCCTCCGGCCCAACCGACCTTGGCCACACTACCTATCTCAGCCATGAGATACACACGACCTGACCTCCAATTCGCCAACCATCACGGCGAATAAATCCAAAGCAACGGGCAGAAGAAGACCGGCAGGTCCAGGATATGCAAGATGCCGGCGCTATCTCCAACTCCACTAGCCCATGGTCCTCACCAGTTGTACTCGTACGGAAAAAAGATGGGACAATACGCTTTTGTGTAGACTACCGCCGAGTCAACGACGTCACGATCAAAGATGCTATGCCCCTACCCCGAATCAACGACTGACTTGACTCCTTACGTGGGTTGACCTGGTTCTCGACCCTAGACCTGCAATCGGGTTATTGGCAAGTCCCTGTACACCCCGACGACAAACACAAAACCGCCTTCTCAGCATCAAACGGGAAGCATTATGAATTCAACGTTCTTCCCTTCAGACTCTGCAATGCCCCTGCCACATTCTCCCGCCTGATGGAGTCAGTTCTCAGCGGACTAACCTGGGAGACTTGTTTGGCGTATCTGGACGACGTCATCGTTTTCAGTCGTACCTGGGCCGACCACCTCCACTGCCTCAAACAAGTGTTCCACCTTATATGCCAGGCAGGACTAAAACTAAAACCAACAAAGTGCGTCTTGGCCGAGAGATCTGTCTCTTTCCTGGGACACCTAATTAACGCTGAAGGCATCTCCCCAGACCCAGATAAACTACGTGCCATCGCCGGCATTCCCTTACCTCGTGACGTGCACGAAACTAGAGCCTTCCTAGGCCTAACATTATACTACAGGTGGTTCGTCAAAGGATTTGCAGATATTGCCAAACCCCTACACCACCAAACAAAAATAGGCGAGCCATTCGTATGGACCGAACCAAGGAAAACTGCATTTACCACCCTCAAGTCCAAGTTAACCTCTTCCCCAGTAGTCACTTTCCCAGATTACAACCTCCCATTCCACCTGCTCATCGCCATAGGGGCTGTCCTTGCACAAGTACAAGATGGCCGTGAACATATCATCGCTTGTGCCAGCCACACCCTAAATCCTGCAGAACGAAACTACGCGGCCACCAAACGCGAGTGCCTGGGAATCATCTGGTCCCTCGAATACTTCCGTTCCTACATCTCAGGCACCCATGTGATAGTCATTACAGACCACCAATCCCTACAATGGCTACGTCAATCAAACACCACCAACGCACAACTTATACGATGGCGAGAGACACTCGAGGAGTATGATTTCGATATCTCATACCAACCAGGCAAACTCCACACAAACGCCGACGCCCTGTCCCATCTACCAAACAATGCAATCTCGACAGAGCCAGACCTAGTCCAAATGTGTCACAACAAACAACGCCCTACCTGGATCCCACCGAACACATTCGCTAAACTCCACCCACATGGCGAACACCTGTTCGATCCAAATGGACACATCGTTCTAAGCCCCACCACTGCTCACGATATCATGCTTCACCTCCATGCCCATAACGGCATCCACCTGGGAACTAAAAAACTCCTACAAGTCTTTACCGACATGTACTGGACCCCTAATCCATCCACCATCGCCAAGAACATTATACAATCCTGCCGAGCCTGTGCTTTAGGAAAGGACATCACCTGTACACCAGGCCCTTCAGGAAAATTAACAGCACAAAAACCGTGGCAACTACTTTCCTTAGACGTCGTTGGCCCCCTCACACCCAAAGCAGGGTACAAATACATAATCACATTCGTGGATGTATATTCAAAGTTTATCATCGCATGCCCCGCCAAAGATCACAGTGCAGTATCAGTTGCCGATGCCCTCACCCGCCATGTCTTCCCATATTTTGGTATTCCCCAAGCACTGCACTCAGATAATGCCCCAGAATTTACGGAAAAAGTCTGGGAAGAACTGGCGAACATATTTGGATACCACATCTCCCACTCATCCCCCTACTGGCCCCAGGGTAACATCATCTGCGAGAGAAGCCATCACTCCTTTATGAACCAGGTCCGCACACGCATTATGCAAACAGGAAACGAAGACTGGCCTGCCCACGTCAGGATTATCCAATGGGGTTTAAACACATGCCCACGAGAAGACGGGATAACTCCACATGAAAGAGTTTTTCGGGAATCACCACTACTCCTACCACTCCGCCACCACCTACAGCCACCCACCCCACCCTCCACTACCGACCCTCTCCACCACCTCAAATGCCGCCTTCACCACCTACACTCTCAACAAGACCTGGCACCCGACATGACCCACTCCAACCCATAAAAACCTGGTCAGTCCGTAGTCGTTGCAAACCTGTCCACCCCCTCCAAAACCTCCCCCCGATTCAATGGACCCTTCAAAATTGTTCGAGTACCCAACCCATACCAAGTCATTATAGATCAACAGGGACAACACCGCACATACAGAAATCGCCACATGTGACCCTTCCACCCACCCACCACTAACCACCCACATGCCCGGCCTACTTGCACCCCTGCCCGCACACCTGTCCATCCCGACCTTTCTCAGAATTACCCCCCAAACTCCGACTCCTACTCCTTCTCACCCCCTCCCTCCAACTCACCAACAACCAGCCCACCCCCCGACACCCCACCACCACAGGCCGAGACCACCACCCCTTCACAACTCACAACTCACCTACCTAACACCTGTCCACCCACCACCTCCCAACCCACACCGCCCATGCCGCCCACATCACCACCACCGCCCAAATACACCCCCCCTGAAAACCTCACCACTCACCACTCTACCACCTCCACACCCACCATCCCCCTCCTCCTTGACCATTCTCATTATACGCGCCACACCGCGCCCCCAGCCACCTCCCCCCCTAACCGCCGCACACCCTCACCACCACCACGTGCACAACCACTATCGCCACCCACACCCACCATCACTACCACCACCACCAGATCAGGATGCCTCTCACGCCCACCCTTGAGGTACACCCCAACACCTCCGCCCATCACACGCCCATCCCGGCACCCACCACCTCCACATACCCCCCCAAACACCTCCCCCATAACCCTCCCCCTCCACCAAGCACGATGGAATCTTCCCAAGTCCCAATTCCCCAAAGGACAACGCTCCTCCCACCGAATCAGTCCCCATAAAACCACCAACCTCCCGTCACTCACCAGCATTCAACTTTCATCTCTCCACCAGGTACCATTCACCGAGATGAAGGTGATGAGAGTGCATTGGCAGGCAACCCTACAACCGCCCACAGGCCAGAATCTGGAGCACCCACCACCTGCTCCAGGTCCTACGCCGGACCAACCATCCATCCTCCCTCCGGCTCACTCTCAACCCTCATCAGGAGCCCAACACCACCACCCACTGGGCCAGCCTCACCCAACACCTCACCCCGGCCCACCAGACATCCATCTCCACCACCTACCACCTCCAGTCATGGGATCGTGACTTCAACAACGCGGAGGGTGGTAATATGCCCTCCGTGCCCGCCGCCGGAACCCCCACCTCACCACCCCCCACCCCACCACCGGGCCACCACTGCACCACCACCCCAGGAAGACACAACGGTGAGGTTAGTGACCTCGTTCAAGAGGGTCACCAGGACATCACGATCCTGGGCCCTTGTTCCCCGCAATTGTCCCAACCCCAGGTGATCAGGGAAAGGAGACTACATTGCAGGCAGAGCAATGGTCGTCAGAATAGGGGTGGGACTGAACCAGTTTCAGTCCCAGGTAACACCGTATTGACGGCTTTGTTACACCCTCTAGGGCAGGAGGCCCAAGGCTACGGCCTTATAAAGTGTGTAAAGGGGAAGGCGACCCCAGGCTCCGGCCTTAGTACACCAGAGAGAGAAAGAGTTGCCCCAGTGCATCCCTCTCTTGCTGTTCTCCCCTTCAGGTGCAAATAAACGCTGACGGTCTAGATTCGCGGCGGGGAAGGGGCGGCCCAATATGCCCGTCAGTTGTTCCTGATCGGATAGATCAGCTTCCGGCTACGGCCAGAGTACCTACCAGGGTAAAGAGCCCCTGCTACCGTACGCGTAGCCCTTCCCTATTACGGGAGCAACACCACGCCGATGGTCCAGATACGCAGCAAAGGGACGGCCTAGTACGCCCTGCAGGTGTTCCTTGTACGCCGGGCAAGTCCACGGCTACAGCCAGAGTATGTAACAGGGGAAGGTGACCCAAGGCTCCGGCCTCCAGATGTACTAGAGAGGACACAAGTGACGTGAGTCCTTCTCCAGCCTCTTTCCCTTCGGAGAGCCCTTCGTCACCACCCGGGAATATAGCCCCGGAGGAGACGTTAGAGTGGTGGCAAGGCCCGATATCGGGCTTACCACCTATGCCCGGGAGATCCTTGTTCCTGTCCGAGTCCCGTAGGAGAAGCTGCCGCAGCCCAGTCCTGACGGCGCCTCTCCCCCTTGGTGCCCGCAGTTCCAGGACACCCAGGCCAGACTCTCCAGTTCCTGACGAAGGCGATCCGGGCTCCCTCACTCCCTGGAGCCAATAACGACAGGCCCTATTACTCCGGCTGTTTGGTCCCAGTCCCGAGGGCCACCAATCAGGTCGAGGCCCCCAGACCAGAGGGCCTCCCTGCACCCCACCGGCGCGGCCCTAATACGAGGGCCACCTCCCAGGTCGAGGCCCCCAGACAGGAGAGCCTCACTTCACCTAACCTACGAGTGCGACCTAGAGTGAACATTACCCAGGAGATAGAAAAACAGTGATTCACCCCCCCTTTGTGTCAAGAACATCTGGGGAAAAAGAACAGTGCACAGGACTAAGTGAAGAACAGAGTAGTCGATAGTAGCCCACAAGAACTCAGTGTTGACAGGGCAGAAAATGAACTTTGTGTAATTATCCCGGTCCACCCCCACGTAAGAGAGTTAGAGAGTTTTCTGTGAACACCTGAGGTAAGGGCACGCGGACCAGTCAATAGCCTAAGTGTAAGTGTCTCCGTGACAAGGTGACAACGTCGAGTGTCGCTATCCGCACCCTACCTCATTTATAGTAATATTCCCCATACAGACTCCCGATCTTGTTTATTCCTTGTGTGAACAATTCTATTTATATCCTGCCTCAAAGTGATGTATAAACAATACTGTAGATAATTCCCGATCTCCCTGTATGAACATTGTAGTGTGTATTAAGTGTAACTCTATTTTGTGGTGCTAAGTATTAACTCTGTGTCTCTGTGCCTCTGTATCTCAAATATCACTCTACGTGTATTGTTACAGTTAGAAATAAGGTAATAGATGTGTTAAGGTATACTGCCTGGTTTTTATGTCCTGTTCCTTTGTTGGTGCTTTACTTCCGGTCTAGAAAGAGAACCCCGCTTCAGTAGCTACTGTTTTTACGACGAGAAGTCGCCTTAAAAACACAAGCATAACACATATATAATATTCCCCCACCCCAACCACCCATATATATTGCCTCATATGCAGATGACATCACCACAACAAGCACAAACCATCCTGTAGACACAGTCTGTACACTGCAACAGGACTACCTCAATACACTGTAGACACAGCCTGTACATTGCAACAGGACTACCACAACACACTGCAGACACAGCCTGTACACTGCAACAGGGCTACCTCAACACACTGCAGACACAGCCTGTACACTGCAACAGGAATACCTCAACACACTGCAGACACAGCCTGTACACTGCAACAGGACTACCTCAACACACTGCAGACACAGCCTGTACACTGCAACAGGACTACCTCAACACACTGCAGATACAGCCTGAACACTGCAACAGGACTACCTCAACACACTGCAGACACAGCCTGTACACTGCAACAGGACTACCTCATCACACTGCAGACCCAGCCTGTACACTGCAACAGGACTACCTCAACACACTGCAGACAGCCTGTACACTGCAACTGAACTACCTCAACACACCGCAGACACAGCCTGTACACTGCAAGAGGATTACCTCAACACACTGCAGACACAGCCTGTACACTGCAACAGTACTACCTCAAACAATGCACGCACAGGCTGTACACTGCAACAGTACTACCTCAAACAATGCAGACACAGCCTGTACACTGCAACAGTACTACCTCAAACAATGCAGACTTGGGTTGAGGACAACAGGCTGAAGGTCGCCCCAGCTAAATCCACCACCACACTCATCACCAGCATTAAACATGAGCACACTGAGCACAAGTACTCCCCCCACATCGTATTTAACAATGTACGTGTGCCACACACAGTTCACTGTGATTCTTGGAGTGACATATAACATTGGACTCACCTTCAAGGACCATGTACAAGACAAGAGGCGGTACATCTCCAGACTCAATGCACTCAGGCCAACTACAGAGCCAGACACCGGGCCACAAAAGGAAGCACTGTCCTTACTCTAAAAACAATACATTAGATCTGTGATGTCCAATGCCCCGTCACTCCCCCCCCCCCCGTCATTGGCTACCATCCTGTCTAACACCCAAGTATGGATCTCCCTTTCCGGTGGCGCCAATGGTTGACTCAGTGGCAGAAAAAACACAAGGCCATGGGTCTTCATCTTTTCCTTTGCATCTCCTCGTGACTAGCACCAAATTCAAGCAATAATCTCATCTTATTACTCGATAGTCAAGACGGAGAGACGGCAGTTTTATGCCAAGTTAGAGTAAATAGCGGTTATATGGCTCCACTCTCAAAGGCAGTGCTAGGGCTCTACATGCATTCCACAGCACTTTTTCGTGACTAGCGATGAATTCCATCATCTATCACTATATATATATATATATATATATATATATATATATATATATATATATATATATATATACAGACACCTTACTTCCGTAAGGCGTGGCCACAAACAAATTGCCTCGACGTCTCCATGTCCCCTGCCATTTTGCTGTCCTCCCTGCCAACTGATACCCCCTCTCTCATATGCCTCTCCACTCCATCCCTCCACCTCCTCTTTGGTCTCCCCCTACCTCTTCCCTTTCTCCACTTCACTCACATGCACTCTTTTTCAGTCTTTCGCTCTCCGTCCGCTTTGCATGGCCAAACCAACTCAGTGTATTTCTTCTAACCTAACGCTTTCTATCACATCCTCATCCATACCACAACACTCCTTCTCTTTCTCCTTTGTCAGTCTCTTCATGTACCTCCACATGCTCCTCTGAAATAACTCATTTCCACTGCTCTCACTGTTGTGTCCTTCCAGCAAGGTTCAAGCTTCGCTTCCAGGTTATGTTAGTGTGTTACGTAGATGAATCTATTAGGTTAAGTTACGTTCGTTCTCTTAGTATCAGGTTACGTTAGTGTGTTACGTAGATTAATCTGTTAGGTTAAGTTACGTTCGTTCTCTTAGTATCAGGTTAGGTTAGTGTGTTACGTAGATTAATCTAGTAGGTTAAGTTACGTTCATTCTCTTAGTATCAGGTTAGGTTAGTATGTTAGTCAGTTCGGTTAATCTGTTAGGTTAGGTTAGGTTTGTTTTCTTATTATGGGGTAAGTTTAGTTTGGTGGTCATTTAGGTTAGTCTGTAAGGTTAAGAACCTTTACAACAATAAATATTTCAATCAATTAGGATTGTTTTCTTAGTATAAGCAGGTATCAACTCACATTTCCACCTCTCTCTCTCTCTCTCTCTCTCTCTCTCTCTCATATTCTGTATATTGTACTCATTCCTATGTGATCTTCAGTGACATCGTTGGCCAGTTTATGGATTTTAGGTCAAATTCTAATTGGCCTCAAAGATTTCCTAACGCTAACTCCTCAGTGATTTATCCTACTCTGTACACACCAGTAACCTTTTATCCTGTGTATATCTGATGCAGACTGTGTCGATAATAAAACTATAAGTAGTATGTTAGAGAATGCTAAGTTTAATTGTGCTAAAGAAATTGCTAATGAAGAGGTAACACGACCATGCCATTTAGAAAAACAAAATGTCCATAGTTAGCTTAGTTATTGCTTAAAATATTTGGTTTTCTGTTAGAAACACGTAATCCCATTTTCTTTTAAAATTCATATACTCTAGTGACGTACTTTATATATAATTTCGTTCAAATCCAGACGATTATATTCCACTTAAATGAGACTTTTTTTTAAACTGGAGGGGTTAGATATAGCCTTGATTAACCACTTTACTACTATACCTAATATTTTGGTTCTATAGCAGGCTTCCTTGCACGTCTTACTTAGCGATTTATTTGGCAGAATACAATTCTCTTGTATGTTATTTATAGACCTTTAGTGCTGATATAGTTGCAACAAAAACAAAAGGATAATGAGGTGCAGTGTGAAAGATAAATCGCTAGGCAAGAGATACTGCAACATTCTCAAAATCACTTCTAATCCAGTCCTTAAACTCACCTTCGCAACTCAGCAGTACAGGATTTGATTATGTAATAACAAAAAGTAGCACAATATATACTGTACAACTGCCCTGTCCTCCGGTCTTTTATAATGTATTAAATATATCTACGTCAGGTGAATACAAATTTTACAAAAATCATTACGCCTTGTTTAAAAATTTGCATACACTCCCAGTAAACAGTCAATTTGTGACTTTTTCTTGTAATATTAATGTTTTCATCTCGAGGATAATGTCACACACACCACGTAGCCAATCAGGATGCAGGACGTGTGTGCTAGGCATTCCCCAGGTCCTGTTTTCTCCACTTATTCTTTTTTTTAATCAGCCCATACACCACTGATCGCTCTAATATATGGCCTGGTCTGCACTAAATGTGCAGGGAATCTTTCAACGAACGAACTATCTGCACACACACACCACAAAACCAATCAGGAGACAGGACGTGTGTGCTGGGCAACCCCCAGGTCCTGTCCTCCCCACTTACTATTTTTTAATCAGCCCATACCCCACTGACCGGGCTAATGTATGGCCCGTCCTGCACTACATGTGCAGGAAATCTTCGAACGAACGAGGATAACGTGGCTTTTTTTTTATGGGTGTTTTTAATTAGCGTTAATTTTTTGGATATCAGAATAACTGTGTTCATTAAAGTTTTTTATTTTTATTTTTTATCATTGTGAGTTCGTACCTATGCTACAAGCTGGCCAACAATGCTAGTAACACTTTTTCTTTAGCTTATAAGTTTGCACGTTACACCTTATCATTCTACCCGCACAGCGCACACTACTCACAACAACAAATATTAGTAAAGCCTTTGATGCCGTCCCCCAACGCAAACTAATCACCTAAATACACAACACTAACATGGAGAACACCAAGCGCTGGCTTGCCTTTTACTTGCCTGGTAGACAAGCACATGTTACATTCTCGGCCAACCCATCACCAACACGAAATTTCCCCATCAGAGTTGCACAGCGCTCAGTTCT
Organism: Coenobita brevimanus; assembly: GCF_032717465.1. Taxonomy (NCBI): domain Eukaryota; kingdom Metazoa; phylum Arthropoda; class Malacostraca; order Decapoda; family Coenobitidae; genus Coenobita; species Coenobita brevimanus. The sequence continues at coordinate 30,155,788 of NC_137044.1, forward strand.
CCCACCCACACTCTTCATCCTATACATATATAATATTCCCCCACCCCAACCACCCACATATATTGTCTCATATGCAGATAACATCACCACAATAAGCAAAAACCACCCTGCAGACACAGCCTGTACACTGTGTTACGGAACAGAGAAAAGTTTCCCGCAAAGTTCCAAGTTCAAAAAAACAAAAGAGTTAGGTAAAATTAAAAGTTAAAGTTTAATGCTCAAAGTAACAAAAAACATTCAGGACTCATAAGGATAATGTAATGGCAAAAAACAGGTTAAATATATGGTTAACTACAATAGCCTCTATTAACACGAAATTAGCAAGTGCAAATTTATCTAAGTCAGCCCTGATAAAATGAGAAAACCAGATAATGCTCAGTTAATGCAAGATATATTATTACAGATACAAAATATTATCAAAAATGACTGACATAAAAACACATGAATCACAAAAACCCCACCAGGCCTACGAATCAACACCTTATGGTATACAGTACAAGGAAAAAATGTAATAACACTTATACTCAAATTACACAGCTGCTAGATGGTTGGAGACTTCCTGAGCACTCACAAAAATAATAACAACTGTACAGGGGAGGACAGAGAGGTGAACAAAATGAGTAGATCTAACTGGCAATTAATGCAGAGACTGAGCTCATTATATAGGGGCCGACAGAGCTTGATACAACTTGTAAGAAGGACGCGCAAATGAAACCATAGGGGACAAAGAGTTGACAATCCTGCTCTGAACAACAGAAAGAACGACTTACTCTACTATAAGGGTAGAAGGGGGGAGTGAGGTAGAACATGCTATGATGAAATCATAGCCTATGTAACACCTCCCCACAAAGAAAAAGAAATTTACAAAGGAAATTTCTTATTACTCTAAAACAATCTGTCTAAAGTCTAGATAAGCAATCTGCAATAACATTTTCTTTCCCCTTGACATGTTGTATTTCTAATGAATACTCCTGAAGAAGTAGACTCCATCTTGTCAATCTTTGATTTTTATCTTTAAACTTACTAAGGAATTTCAGTGGGTTATGATCAGTATAAATGACAATGGGGTCAAAACCAGAACACAAATAAAATAAAAAATGCTGTAAACCCAAAATCAAGGTCAAAAGCTCTATCTCAATAGTTGAGTAGTTCTTTTGAGGTGGAGTGAACTTCTTACTGTAATAAGATACAGGGTGTTCAATACCCTGATCATCCTCTTGCAGCAAAACAGCCCCAGCTCCTGCATCACTTGCGTCAACAGCCATCTTAAAAGGCTTAGCAAAATTTGGAGTAGCGAGCACTGGCTGACTTAATAGGATAGCTTTAAGTTTGCTGAAAGAGGATTCACAGTTATTGGTCCAGACAAATTTAACTCCCTTTTTCAGTAGGTCTGTAAGTGGTGATACAAGAATTGAAAAGTTAAGAACAAATCTCCTGTAATAACCTACCATTCCCAAAAATCTTTGTAGCTCTTTCCTACTTTTAGGTCTGGGAAGATCACTTATAACCTGAACCTTAGCTCCTGGTGGTACAACGTGTCCATCACCAATTACGTACCCAAGGTACTGAACTTTAGCTTGACCAAACTCACATTTTGATAAATTAGCTACAAGATTAGCCTGAACCAAACGCTCAAGAAATTTACTGACATGGCATAGGTGATCTTTCCAGTTGTCACTGAAGATTAATACATCATCAATATAAACAACATACCCTGCCAAACCCTCTGTTACAACATTCATGAGCTTCTGAAAAGTGGCTGGTGCATTCTTCATACCATATGGCATTACAGAACATGCAAAAGTCTTTCCTAGTGTTACAAAGCATGAGATCTCCCTAGCACGTTCAGTCATAGGTACTTGCCAGTATCCCTTTAACAAATCAGACTTACTTATGTACCTAGCCTTTCCGATCTTGTCTATGCAATCTTCCACGTGAGGGAAAGGGTAAGTGTCTGTTTTGGTTATCTGATTAACACGTCTGTAGTCGATGCAAAGCCGCTGTGACCCACCTGGTTTAGGGACTAGAGTGACAGGAGAACTCCACTCGCTCTGACAGGGCTCAATCATCTTGTGGTCCAACAGGTAGCCAAGCTCCTTCTCGATGAGAAGAACTTTCACTGGGTTCACACGGTAAGGAGGCAGTTTAATTGGCTTTGCGTCAACATCAACATCATGCATCAACACAGTGGTTCTTCGTGGAGTGTCACGGAACACTTGCGGGTACTCCTGCGGTAATGCCGAAAACTCCTGCCTTTCCTCGGGAGCTAGATGAGAAAGCTTAGTCTGGAGATCATTCATGATATCAGGATTCTTCCCCAGACTATCACTCAGGCTCATGCTGCATGGGAGAACTTCACTTGCAGACTCGGGTGGAACAGCTACAGTGCAGACTGGGTTATTTTCGTCCCGCCTGTGATATAACTTTAGAAGTTGATGTGACAAAGTTGCTTGTTCTTTCTACGATCTGGTGTGGTGATGACATAGTTGACATCACTGAGTTTCTTCTCCACGAAATAAGGACCACTAAACTTGGCTTGAAGAGATTGCCCATGCACTGGTAGCAGAATCAAAACCTGATCTCCTGGCTAAAAGTGGCGTAACCTGGACTTCTTATCATACCAAGTCTTCATCTTCTCCTGAGCAGCTCCTAAATTCTCTCTCGCCAGCTGTAAAGCAGTGGACAGCCGTTCTTTGAACTTCATCACATACTCCAGCAGGTTGACGTCATCTTCCTCTAACAGCCAGCATTCCTTGAGTAGCTTAATGGGTCCTCTTACTTCATGGCCAAACAGTAGTTCAAAGGGTGAGAAGCCCAGTGATTCATTTGGAGATTCTCTTGAGGCAAATACAATGAATGGAAGACCTTTATCCCAGTCTCTCTGATGTTCCAAACAGTATTTCTTGAGCATCGATTTGAGTGTTTGATGATATCTCTCCAACGCTCCTTGGGTCTGAGGATCGTAAGCTGAAGACGTGATCTGGGTGATGCCCAACTCTTTCAGAGACTGCTTGAAAACATTTGACATGAAATTACTTCCCCGGTCTGACTGTACCTCCTTGGGCAGACCAAACTTTGTGAAGAACCCTAGCATTTCCTTAACCACGTTCTTTGCTGAGATATTTCTAAGTGGAATGGCTTCAGGATAACGAGTAGCCATATCAATCAGGGTCAACACATAAGAAAATCCTGAAGAAGTCTTAGGAAGAGGGCCCACAATATCCACCAACACACGGGTGAATGGCGCCTCAAAAGGAAGAATGGGAACTAGAGGTGCAACCTTTTCGGTCTGCTTACACTTCCCCACAACTTGACAGGTGTGACAAGACTTACAATACCAGGAAACATCCCTGAAGATACCTGGCCAGTAGAAGTGTTTCAAAATGCGTGGCACAGTCTTCCTCACTCCAAGGTGTCCTGCCAAACTGGAATCATGAGCCACTCTAATGATATCCTGCCTACAAACACGAGGGATGACAACTTGATGTACAACCTCCCATTCACAGTCGGCTGATGCTATTGGGGGTCTCCACTTCCTCATAAGTACTCCTGATTTTATATAATAACAAGTAGAAGCACCAGCTGACTCTTCCTCACTGCAAGCAGAGTTAGCTAGAGCTTTCAACTCAGGGTCAGCAACCTGCAACTCAACCAACTCTTGACGAGACAAATTATCAACACTACGGGGTACTGCCTCATCTGGTGAGTGGTCCAAATTAGCAAGAAAAGTGTCAGCTAGGATAACATCATCATCATCATTATCCTCTAAGTCACCAGTAACTTTAGACTTACCCCTACTGACAGCACATGCAGAGAACACATCAGGGACATGACAATCCTGGGCCGCAGCCACTGGCTCACTAGACAACTGAGGAGCTGGACACACTTGACTTCCACCAATATCATTTCCAAGTAAGAAAGTTACACCTGACATTGGGAGTGTCTCAACCAACCCAACCATAACGGAACCATTAACAAAACCAGATTCTAAATTCACTCTGCACAGAGGGACAGAGAAGTAATTATTCCCTACATCTTGTAAGATTACAGTTTCATCAGAGGAATTAACATTAGAGCCTAGAACACTGGTCAGCATAAGGGATTGGCACTCTCACTTTCCCTAATCCTCCCTGGACTTTCCCTTTCACTCCCCACTCCCTCCACTTGACTTCCTAGCTCCCCAAACAAAATGCTAGGCCTATACCTGCTCATACGACGTGGTGTGCGCTCTGGGCCACGATGTGTAATCACCCGTCCATACCACGTGGCAGCACGTCCCACGGCTCCGTCCTCTTCCTCGTCCTCGTCCTCGAATTCTGGTTCCAAATAATGCTGGGGATAGGGATAGGATATTGCACCTGCCTTCTTTGCCTCCTGCCCCTCTCTAGCAGCACAGTAAGTCACGTACTGCCGCTTCCTGGGAGACGGAACTTCCTCGTCACTGCTGGTGGTTTCTTCTTCCTCTGGCTGCACATAATCCTTGTCCATACCCTCGTCGTCCAGTGGGGAATCACTGTCGCCAGTAAAGGTGTCCAGGGCGACTTGAATTTCGCTGTCTGAGAGACCTCTCTCAGCCATGTCTGAGCAGGACCGTGGCTACCAAGTGAGTGGACGAGTGGTGGGCTAGCGCGGGTCGCGCGGGGTCGCCGAGTGTCCCCGCCTGGTGGCAGGTAGGGGAGGGTCATGCGAGGGTACGTACCGCAAATCAAGAGCGAAATTTGAAAATTGTCGAAATTATGCAAATTGCAATTGCACGACGTACTGGTACGTCGCCGGGACAGGCAAATGCAAATCGTTGCAACGTACCCATACATCGACGGGACGGGGCGGGTTAATGCCACCATTTGAACTCACATGAAACCATATATGGAAAGACGCTTCCCACCGCACTGTGACATCTGTAATGCGGTGTTATCTATCAGTCATATCATCCTGCGCTGTCGACGATTTACTCTTGAACATGCTTCACTTATAAATTACTGCGGTGCAGCAGACGTCCCCTTCACCCTTTCCACCATCCTGGGTGATCGGGACATTGTTATGACTGATAAATTGACGGCTTTCCTGAGAGAGACCGGACTGATCAGAGTGATGTGACTTTTTTACTATGTGGTTATAGTTTTTATTACCTGTAAATATGTATATATAGTACTGTTAATTAGGGTTGACAGTTGATGTATTTGAAACAGTTCCTCCACCCACTGATCTATTTCTAATATTGATGTCCCCTACATTAAACCCCGTTCCTCGACTAACAGTCACCAGCTGATGAGTGTAAGTGTTCAGTATAGAAAAGTATTGGGCACTTACAGTCGATGGTGGTCTGTTGGCCGAGGTCCTTCACTTTTTGTACAAATTATGTAAATGCAGTATACCATCTTGCTTAAGTTATTCTAATTAGGGCCGACAGCTGACGTACATGGAAATGTTCCTGACTCGTCTGGTTCCCTTTCGTATATTGATGTCCCCTATATTAGGTTGTGCGTCGACTGACAGTCACCAGGTGATGAGTGCAGGTATATCATGTAGAAAGGCATTACATATCTGCTGTCGATGGTGTTCTGTTAGTCGAGGTATTTTTACCATTAGTGTAAGTCTAGCTATTTGTCTCTGTAAGATTTAGTATTGGTTAGCGATTTGTCTGTTAGATGATTAGTTTTAGGGTCTTTAGTTCAGTTTGTCTTTATAATATAAGGTATAAAAAATATAAAAGCAAGAAAAAATTTAAAAAAAAATACAAAAAAAAAATTAAATTAAAATTATCATATGTATATGTATGTTTGCATGAAAGTGTGTCTGTATGTATGCATGGAAGTGTGTGTGTGTGTGTGTGTGTGTGTGTGTGTGTGTGTGTGTATCTATCTATCAATTGCCAGATGCCTCAATCCTGTTTGGGGTGGCCACAAACAAATCGCCTCCAAGTCGCCCTGTCCCCCGCTATTTCACTGCCCTGCTCCCAACTCACACCCCCCTCTCTGATATACCTCTCCACCAAATCCCTCCATCTCATCCTCGGCCTCCCCCTCCCTCTTCCCCCCTCCACCTCACTCACATACACTCTCTTCGTCAGTCTTTCACCCTCCATCCTCTCCACATGGCCAAACCACCTCAGTGTGTTCCTCATAACGCTTCCTATCACATCCAAATTAACACCACAACGCTCCTTTATATCCTCATTCGTCAGCCTGTCTCTCCATGTGACTCCACAGGCTCCTCTTAAATAACTCATTTCCACTGCTCTCACTCTTGACTTGTGTCCTTCCAACAACGTCCAAGCTTCACTTCCGTACGTTAGAGTTGGTATCAGAATACTATCATGTAGTAACTTTTTCACTTCCATGCTCACTTCCCTGTTTCTTATCACTGCTTTCAAAGAACCAGCAACCTTTCTTCCCTGCTGTACCCTTTCAAGCACTTCACCCTCCAAACCTCCATCCTTACTCATCACACTACCCAAGTACTTAAACGTACTCACATTTTCCAATTCCTCACCATCCAACCTCGCTGTACATTCACTGACTTCACCTCTCTCAAAGACCATCACTTTACTCTTCCCTACATTCACCTTTAGATTCCGTTTCTTACACACTCTCCCAAACTCATCCACCAAGCCTTGCAGCTCCCCTTCGTCTTCACTCAACAACACAGTATCATCTGCAAACAACAGTACATGGATTTTCCAAACACTATCCTCTCTCACCAGGGCCACTCCAACATCCACTACCCTACCTTGTACCTCTTTTATTACCCCATCCATGTACAGATTGAACAACCACGGAGACATGACACATCCCTGTTTCAACCCAACTTATATATATATATGTTTATATATATATATGTATATATGTTTAAATGTATATACATATATATACCAAGCAGTGACGCCCACACGCCCACACCGGGGGCACTAAAACTGCGGTGAATGTAGGAGACGAGGGTGGGCAGTCATGGGGTCAGTGGGGGCTGGTGGCGTGGGTGGTAAGGGCAGTTCCGGGAACTCAGATGAGTGGGGTCAGGTGCACTGGGACTGGGAGAGTGAACGGTGGCAGAGTGCCTGGCAGGGCAGGTTGTGGTTGAATGGGGGCCACTGGACAGACCACACTGTTCTGCAGACCGGTAATAGAGTGAGATGTGGCCAGACTCATAACAGCGATAGCACAAGGGCTGTGATGGCGTGGAAAAAAAATCGTTAGCTAAGTTAATCCTTAAAAATATATATTTTTTTTTATTATTCGCAGGTAATCCCGTTTTCTATAATCAGTTAATCCAGTGACGTACTTTATATATAATTTCGTCCATCTCGAGACGATTATATTCACCTTAAATGAGACTTTTTAAACTGGAGGGGTTGGATATAGCCTTCATTAACCACTTTACTACTATACCTAATATTTTGGTTCTATAGCAGGCTTCCTTGCACGTCTTTCTTAGCGATTTATTTGGCAGAATACATTAAAGTCTTTTGTATTTTATTTATAGACCTTTAGTGCTGATATAGTTGCATGAGTAACAAAAGGATAATGAGGTGCAGTGTGAAAGATGAATCGCCAGGTAAGAGATACTGCAACATTCTCAATATCACTTCTAATCCAGTCCTTAAACACGCCTTCACAGCTCAGCAGTACAGCATTTGTTTATGTAATAACAAAAAGTAGCACAATATATACTGTACAACTACCCTGTACTCCGGTCTTTTATTATGTATTAAATATTACTACGGCAGGGGAATGCCTGTTTTACAAAAACCTTAACGCCTTGTTTACATATTTGCATATAACTCCAGAAAAAGTAGCTTTGTCAATTATTCGTGAAATATATTTGTCTTATCTCTTCGCGGTCTGCACACTCTGCTGCCTGCCTCCACACCGACAACATCTCCTGTTCCTGACTACAACAAGGGTAACAGCTCTCCGGTTCGCCGTTGATCGAGCTGCTCTGCCCTTTTGTATCACGCCAGTGCTTGAGGTGTTGCTGTTGTTGTTGCTTGCCGCTATTTCTCAGACCACGCCTTGGTCTTCAGCCACAGTAGTGTATCGGGGTACACGCACTTGTGTGTACTCGCCCTGCTGTGGTTCTTTTTGCCTTCTCCTATATTTCCTTTCTGGCCCTAGAGACCCCTGTTTAGAGTGGTACGAAGCCGAACTCCGCGGATTCCAGGCGCAGGCCTGGTTCACAAGGAGGCCCCTTAGAGGGGTGGTTATAGGAAGCCACAGGGCGGGCCAAAAACTCGATAGGGATAGGATTAGGAAAGTCCTTCGGGGCAATAGTAGGGCTGTCTCGTCCTCTGCTAGCAGGGGGACAGTAACCGCTATTGTAGGTAGGCTCCTTCCTGCGTTCTGGGTGATTGTACGAGTGCTTGTGAGTGTGCCTGTGTGTGTGTATCGGCCGCCAGCTATGGCAGGCCGTACGGCACCCTCGCCAAAGGGGCCGTTGAAGACTCCGCCGGCTTCCCGTGATCCCAGGCTTGCTTCGAAGATACCAGTTCCGTCCACTAATCCTGGCAAGTCGTTTCTGCAGATGTCTGGGAAGCGATCTCGACATGGGTCTGGGAGCAGCGCGGCTTCTGGATCAGGTGGCCCGCCTCCAGCCAATACCGTGAGAGTTGGCCATGCCGGTGGATCTTCTGCTTCGGGTACTCCCCCTCCTGCCTCTGCACCTCGGCGCAAAGTGCTCCGTAGCAACGCAGATGAGATGGAGGGCATCCAGCCTACAAATCCACCATCTTGTGCCCCTTGTCAGTCGCGCCCTGCCTTGCCTCCTACATCTGCGGCTGGATCTGGGGGTGTGCCTGAGTCTGTTAGGGATGCGGACGGTGATTTTGTCCTGGTGGAACATGGTGGCCACCGTCAGCGGCGGGCTCATGCTGGGGGGGATTTTTCTGCGCCTGCTCCGGCTCGGTTCACACCGCCTGCACGTCCATCGGTATCGGTGAAGGCACCGCCCCCACCTCGCTCTGTCTTCCCAGCCTTCAGGGTGCCCCAACAGGAGGGTTTCGCCACGTCTTACGATGCTGTGGCAGCCCTGGAGCGTCGCTTCCTGGATCTGACGGTGGTGAATCGCTTTGGGAGGGACGACTCTTGCGTCCTCATCCCACAAACGGAGACGGCTCACCGCCAACTGAAGCTTGTGGTGGAGGACGAGGCAGCGGAAGTCCGATTAGTGGAACTATCGCCAGGCAGGCAAACTACAAGGGCTGTGGTGATGGGGTACCCGCGCCGCATGCCGCTCGAGATCCTCAAGCGGCACGATCTCGTGGAGGAAGCGGAGCGGTGTCAACACAAGAGGACACGCGAGGAGACAATGCAGGTGCAGGTGACCCTGCGGGGCCCCCTCGTCCCCTCTCTCGACCTCAGCAACTGGGGGACCTACTGGCTCCGTCCCTACACCCCGGAACCATTGAGATGCTACAGGTGTCAGCGCTACGGACACCACAGATCATCATGCAACAGGCCGATAGTCTGCGGGATGTGCAGCGGGGCGCACGATACCACGCAGTGCCTCGAGAAATTCAAGGCAAAGGAAACGGTACGATCCCGGTGCCCCAACTGTCAAGGTGCTCACCATGCATGGCACCCAGCCTGTCCTGCCCGAGTGCGCAGGGTGGAGCAGGGACGGGAGTCCCAGGTCTCTTGGGTGCAGGAGCAGCAAGCGTCCTTGGCCATGCCGGCTCCTCCAGGAACCTTTGTTTGGGGCCAACAATGCCGTGCTCCGACAAACGCCGCCTCACCTGTGGTAACCAACGAGGACTTCCCGCCACTGCCAGGTGCGGCAGTCGCCGTCTCGACGGTGGCGGAGGTGCACGCCCCCCCGCCGATGGGTCAACCCAAACCACAGAGGGTTCCTCGTCCCAGGCCTCCTGCTCCTCCTGTGCCCTCCCCTCAACCTCAGTCACAGGTGAAAGGATCAACCGACCCTGGGTTTGTCCTCCAAGCCATGGGGGAAATGATGATCGGCATCGTAGGCCTCCTGGCAAATGCACTTCCCCTCACCTGCCCCAAGGAGGAGCTGCTGGGTGCGGCGCAGGCGCTGGTCTCAGGGGTACTGGCCAAGGTCGGTGGTGGGGTGGCGCTGGCGCAGCAACCCCAGGACTCACCCGTGCTGCGGCAGCCCCAGGGAGAGCCACAGGTGACACAGGTGCCCGCCGAGGCCCAGGGGAGCCAGTCAACCCCGACTCCCGAGGAGGTGCGGGGCACGGCCAGAGACAGGGGCCGCAGGGAGGGCCGCGACCCTCGTGTGAGGAGGGCGTCGGAGGGAGAGCGGAACAGTCCGAGACCGCGTTCCCCCGTGGTCTCGCGGGCGTCCCTCGGGTCGCCCCGTGTGTCGCGGGAGGGGGCGGGGGCGCGACTCCGCCTCTCCCCAGACAGAGCATTCCCAACCCCATCAGAGTCTTGCAGTGGAACTGCGTCGGCGCGATGAGCAAGCTCCCACTCCTCCAGGAGATTGCTGCTCGTGACCGGCCGCATGTGTTTATGCTGCAGGAGACTCTGCTGGGGGAGAGGTCCCCTTTCCGGCTGCAGGGATACACCACTCATCTCCTCCCCCATGTGCGAGGTGAGACTAGGGGTTGTGCCATCCTTGTCCAGGACCACATCGCTTCCACAGTTTGTGAGCCTGCTCCATTCTGTGGAACTGATGTTGAGGTTCATGGTGTGCGTCTTCAACTTGCTGAGTCGTCCCTTACAGTGTACAACATCTACCGTGGTGCCAGTGCAGCCCTGGAGTTGGGGGACTTGTTCTCCCAGGCTACCAGGGAGCCTGTGCTTATAGGGGGCGACTTCAACGCGCACCATGACCTCCTGCAGTCCCCGCAGAGGTCTAATGAGGCAGGACGGCACATTGCACTGGTGTTAGAGGAGGTGGCTGGTGTGTCCTTGCTGACGGACCCATCAGGACCCACTCATGTTAGGGGGGGGCGTCTGGACCTGACGTTCGTGTCGGATCCGCTTATGGGTTCGGCATGTTGGTCCATACACCCCACCCTGATAAGTGACTACTATGCTATTGTGGTGGAGTTGGGGTTGGCTTGCCTCCCTCCCCCCGAGCCGCCACATAGGTGGGATGTGGAGAGGGCAGACTGGGTGGCTTTTGAGCGTGCCCTCGTCCGTCTTTTCTCCTCGTCCCACCACCCCTCAGACTTGGAGAGTTTTGCGGATCTGATGGCCAGCGTCTTTGGGCAGGCCGCTTCGGAGGCAATTCCCCAGAAGCGGCGGTCCGCAAGGGTTTACCGAGATGGATGGTTTTACTGCGACCGGGTCAGGGAGCTGAATAGGCGGCTGAATGCGGCGCGCCGCGATTACCGACGGCGTCGCAGCTCACCTCTGCGCAGGCGCTTAGAGGCTGTGTCGCGACACGTGCTGGTTGAAAAGCGTCGCATTCGGGAGGAGGCGTTGGTTCGGTGGTGCCGGACTCTGGGCGCTCACACCACTCTCAGAGAGATGTGGAGGAGGCTGCGGTCCTTCACCAACCCTTGCCCCTCTCGTCCACCTTCACACCCTGACCCGGTCTCAGAGGCTGACCGATTGGCTAAGCACTTTGCGGATCGCTCTGCTTCCCACAATCTCCCGCGGTCTGTCGGGGCCACTCTGGAGGGGTTGTCGGACTCTCGTGCTGCGGCCGTCCGGGAGGCTTGCTCCCAACCTGATGAGGCTGACTGCCCCATCACGGTGGGCGAGCTCCTGGCGGCTCTGCGGCGCAGGGCTGACACTGCTCCGGGCCTCGACGGCCTTACGTATTCCATCCTTGCGCATGCGGGGATTGTGGTAAGGCGTGGTTGCTGGATCTGCTCAATCTCTCCTGGTCTGAGGGGCGTTTGCCGCGGTCATGGAAGACGGCTGTTATCCACCCCATCCCGAAGCCAAACGACCCAGGTGCCATGCGCCCCATCTCCCTCCTCAGTTGTATTGGCAAGACAGCTGAGAGGGAGGGGCGTGCACGGCTGTCGTGGCGTCTGGGGCCGTTACACCCGAGGATTTTTGCATATCACCAGAAACGTAATGCTGCACAATGTCTGGCATCATTCCTCGGGGAGCTTCGGGGTCGAGTGGGAATGGCTGTCTTTCTTGATCTCGAGAAGGCGTTCGAGCTGGCTAATCCGTTAGTCATCTTGAGTGCCCTTGTGGCTCGAGGATCGGGGGGCAGGCTGCTATCGTGGGTCCAGGATTTCTTCCTTGACAGGGCTGCCAGCGTCCGCTTTCAAGGTAGTTTTTCCCCGGCATACTCCCATCCAAATGGCACGCCGCAGGGCAGTGTGCTGAGCCCTATCCTTTTCAACATTCTCGTTGAAGGGTTGTTGGATGTGGAGTATGGCCGGGGGTCACGCTCCTTGCTTATGCGGATGACCTGGTTCTAGTCTTTTCAAGGAGAGACTGCTACACACAGGCCAATGAGGCCCTCTCGCGGCTCTATCGACGGTCGGCGGAGCTGGGGCTGAAGGTAAATATGGCGAAGACCCGCTATATGCCTTTTGCCCTCAGCCCGCCGGCCTTCCCGATGCTGTTGGGAGGACACCCTCTAGCCCGTGTGACGACCCACAAATACCTGGGGGTCTGGATGGACTCGGGGCTGAAATTCGCCTGTCATGTTAGATACCTGAGGAAGAGGGCTCGATCTCGGATGGCGGCTCTCCGCTTCCTTTCCCGGAAGAGCCTGGGGACCTCTTTTGAGGTCCTCAGAACCTTCTATATTCATGCCATCCGGTCGGTCATCGACTTCAGTGCTATCTGCATGACAAGCTTGGCCCCTCAGATAGCCGCCTCGCTGGAAGTGGTTCAGAATGACGCAATGAGGATAATGCTTCATGCCCCCATGTGGACACGTCTAGTCAATCTCCGTCTGGAGTGCGGCCTCCCCTCGCTTCGGGGTAGGGTCGTGCTCTGTGCTGCTGCGGTCATCTTGCAGCTTGTGCAGCATAGACCCCAGCTCCCGGTCTCGGCCCTGTTTAAGCGGCTTCTTTTGCGGCCGCCTGATCCTTGCCCGCGCAGGGACTGGGTCCGTGGGTTGGTTGCCGCGCTGCATGAGCTGGGAGCGGCCACTGGTATTTGCGAGGAGCCTGACACGCCCTGTGTGGGCTACATTGAGCCACCGCCCTGGACGTCTCCGCCTATTCAAGTCATCGTTCCGACTGCTGGCGGAGGGCGAAATGCTGTCCCTGCTCTCCTTCGGCAGGAGGCCTTGGCGCGGATTGAGGCTCTGTGGCGCCCAGCATCCGCAGAGTACTATACCGATGGCTCGGTCTCTGCCGACGGGGCTGCAGGGGCAGCCTTCGTATGCGGGGTTGCGGTGGTATCGTGGCGCGTCACACAGGGTGTGTCTGTCTTTCAGACGGAGCTTGTGGCCATATTGGGGGCACTGCGGCATGCAAGCCAGCATGCCTCCACCCACGTGGTGGTACATTCTGACTCACTTTCAGCGATTCAGGCTGTCCATTCCGGATCCCTGGGGGACAACCCCCTCCTCCTATCCTCAATTCATGTATGTGCGGCCAGAGTTGTCAGTGCCGGGGGGTCGGTGACCCTCCACTGGGTACCAGGCCATGTAGGACTCGAAGGTAATGAGCATGCGGATCAGGCGGCGCGGCTGGCGTGCTCGCTCCGGGAGGTGTCATTTGTCCTCCCGAGCGGGACGCATCAGATCCTTCAGCCGCTCAGGTCCACTGTCATGCGGTGGGCCCGGGAGGAGCATCAGGTTTGTGTGGCAGAAGGCTCTCGTTCTGCTACTTGGTACGCGGCGGCTACCCGCTGTGAGCCTCTGCCACCACTGCCTGATGTTCCCAATGCTGTCCTGGTCCACATTCGTCGGTTGCGTCTGGGCTTCCTGTGCTACAGGCAGACAGCTCTAGCCCGGCCGGACCCATGCAACTTTTGTCTGGAGTTGGAGGAGGAGCCTCTCCTACATTATGTCCTGCGGTGTCCGGTGACGCATGCCTTCCGATCCTGCTTGGCCCGCACTTTTGTTTGGTCCGGGGAGGACCTGCGAGACGCCCCCGCTCTGATTGCGGGGGTCCCTCTCCCCACTTTGATACGGGTGGTAACCCGATACCCGCCTCCTCGTTAGTCTGTCTATGCCATTTTGGCATGACCCCTAACGGGCTCCAGTTTGCCCGTGCCTCGGCCTCTGGGCCGGGGCGAATATCCCACCACCACCACCACCTCGCGGTCTGGTCATAATGTAATGAGATTAGTTTGTTTGCTATCTTGATTTATTTCTGGATTACATTACCATTTTCATTCCTTAAAATGGCTTTTTTTTTTTTTTTTTTTTTCCCTGCGTCGTAGGTTGTATGTACAGTATTACTAGCTGGCCAACAATACAAGTAACACGTTTTCTTTACCTACTAAGTTTGCACGGTACACCTTATAATTGTACCCGCACAGCACACACTGCTCAAAACAATAAAAATTAGTAAAGCCTTTGATGCCGTCCCCCAACGCAAACCAATCAACTAAATACACAACACAAACATGGAGAACACCAAGCGCTGGCTTGCTTATTACTTGCCTGGTAGACAAGCACATGTTACATTCTCGGCCAACCCATCACTAACACGAAATTTCCCCATCAGAGTTGCACAGCGCCCAGATCTCCCATCCACACTCTTCAACCTATACATAAATAATATTTCCCCACCCCAACTACCCACATATATTGTCTCATATGCGGATGACATCACCACAACAAGCACAAACCACCCTGTAGACACAGCCTGTACACTGCAACAGGACTACCTCAACTCACTGCAGACACAGCCTGTACACTGCAACAGGACTACCTCATCACACTGCAGACACAGCCTGTACACTGCAACAGGACTACCTCAACACACTGCAGACAGCCTGTACACTACAACGGGACTACCTCAACACACTGCAGACACAGCCTGTACACTGCAACAGGACTACCTCAACTCACTGCAGACACAGCCTGTACACTGCAACAGGACTACCTCATCACACTGCAGACACAGCCTGTACACTGCAACAGGACTACCTCAACACACTGCAGACAGCCTGTACACTACAACGGGACTACCTGAACACACTGCAGACAGCCTGTACACTGCAACAGGACTACCTCAACACACTGCAGACACAGCCTGTACACTGCAACAGTACTACCTCAAACAATGCAGACTTGGGTTGAGGACAACAGGCTAGTACAGACACCTTACTCCCATAAGGCGTGGCCACAAACATATTGCCTCGACGTCTCCATGTCTCCTGCCATTTTGCTGTCCTCCCTGGCAACTGATGCCCCCTCTCTCATATGCATCTCCACTCCATCCCTCCACCTCCTCTTTCGTCTCCCCCTACCTCTTCCCTTTTTCCACTTCACTCACATGCACTCCTTTTCAGTCATTCGCTCTCCGTCCTCTTCACATGGCCAAACCAACTCAGTGTATTTCTTCTAACCTAACGCTTTCGATCACATCCTCATCCACACCACAACACTCCTTCTCTTTCTCGTTTGTCAGTCTCTTCATGTACCTCCACATGCTCCTCTCAAATAACTCATTTCCACTGCTCTCACTGTTGTGTCCTTCCAACAAGGTTCAAGCTTCGCTTCCAGGTTAGGTTAGTGTGTTACGTAGATTAATCTATTAGGTTAAGTTACGTTCGTTCTCTTAGTATCAGGTTATGTTAGTGTGTTACGTAGATTAATCTATTAGGTTAAGTTACGTTCTTTCTCTTATTATCAGGTTAGGTTAGTGTGTTACGTAGATTAATCTATTAGGTTAAGTTACGTTCGTTCTCTTAGTATCAGGTTAGGTTAGTGTGTTACGTAGATTAATCTATTAGGTTAAGTTACGTTCGTTCTCTTAGTATCAGGTTAGGTTAGTGTGTTACGTAGATTATTCTATTAGGTTAAGTTACGTTCGTTCTCTTAGTATCAAGTTAGGGTAGTGTTTTAAGTAGATTAATCTATTAGGTTATTATTATTTTTTTTTTTTATGTGTCCGACTCTGTGCAAAGGCTTCAGGGCCTATATCTTGGGGGCAGTAGCCTATCCCAAGGCCCAGTAGTCCTCCTACACCTCCACATGTCACCACTTCGGCGCTAGCATCCACCGTCCACATTGAATACATGCTAGGGCTGTCTCATACAGGACCGGTGTATTGGTATTAGCGGGGGTACTTTTATGACATGTCGGCGGGTCATCTGGTAGATCAGGAAATCTGTTTCTATGAAATTCAAATCCTTAAACTGTTCCCTGCCCCAACCGGGATTCGAACCTGGGTCCATCAGGACTGCAGGCCGCCTCTCTACCGATTCAGCCACCGCAAGTTATGTTCGTTCTCTTAGTATCAGGTTAGGTTAGTGTGTTACGTAGATTAATCTATTAGGTTAAGTTACGTTCGTTCTCTTAGTATCAGGTTAGGTTAGTGTGTTACGTAGATTAATCTATTAGGTTAAGTTACGTTCGTTCTCTTAGTATCAGGTTAGGTTAGTATGTTACGTAGTTTTATCTATTAGGTTAAGTTACGTTCGTTCTCTTAGTATCAGGTTAGGTTAGTATGTTAGTCAGTTCGGTTAATCTGTTAGGTTAGGTTAGGTTTGTTTTCTTAGTATGAGATAAGTTTAGTTTGGTGGTCATTTAGGTTAGTCTGTAAGGTTAAGTAACCTTTACAACAATAAATATTTCAATCAATTAGGTTTGTTTTCTTAGTATAAGCATGTATCAACTCACATTTCCACCTCTCTCTCTCTCTCTCTCTCTCTCTCTCTCTCTCTCTCTCTTTCTCATATTCTATATATTGTACTCATTCCTATGTGACCTTCAGTGACATCGTTGGCCAGTTTATGGATTTTAGGTCAAATTCTAATTGGCCTCAAAGATTTCCTAATGCTAATTCCTCAGTGATTTATCGTACTCTGTACACACCAGTAACCTTTTATCCTGTGTATATCTGATGCAGACTGTGTCGATAATAAAACGATAAGTAGTATGTTAGAGAATGCTAAGTTTAATTGTGCTAAAGAAATTGCTAATGAAGAGGTAACACGACCATGCCATTTAGAAAAACAAAAGGTCCATCGTTAGTTTAGTTATCGCTTAAAATATTTGGTTTTCTGTTAGAAACACGTAATCCCATTTTCTTTTAAAATTCATATACTCTAGTGACGTACTTTATATATAATTTCGTTCAAATCCAGACGATTATATTCACCTTAAATGAGACTTTTTAAACTGGAGGGGTTAGATATAGCCTTGATTAACCACTTTACTACTATACCTAATATTTTGGTTCTATAGCAGGCTTCCTTGCACGTCTTTCTTAGCGATTTATTTGGCAGAATACAATTCTCTTGTATGTTATTTATAGACCTTTAGTGCTGATATAGTTGCAACAATAACAAAAGGATAATGAGGTGCAGTATGAAAGATAAATCGCTAGGCAAGAGATACTGCAACATTCTCAAAATCACTTCTAATCCAGTCCTTAAACTCACCTTCACAGCTCAGCAGTAGAGCATTTGATTATGTAATAACAAAAAGTAGCACAATATATACTGTACAACTGCCCTGTCCTCCGGTGTTTTACAATGTATTAAATATTACTACGTCAGGTGAATACAAATTTTACAAAAATCATTACCCCTGGTATAAATATTTGCATACACACCCAGAAAACAGTTAATTTGTGACTTTTTCTTGAAATATTAGTGTTTTCATCTCGAGGCCAATGTGCTATTCTTTTTGGGGTGTCTTTCATAAGCGTTAATATTATGGATATCATATTGATTTTGTTCATTTTTTTTTTTTTTCTATTGTTGTGTGTTCGTACCTATGCTACAAGCTGGCCAACAATGCTAGTAACACTTTTTCTTTAGATTATAAGTTTGCACGTTACACCTTCTCATTCTACCCGCACAGCCCACACTACTCACAACAATAAATATTAGTAAAGCCTTTGATGCTGTCCCCCAACGCAAACTAATCACCTAAATACAGAACACTAACACGGAGAACACCAAGCGCTGGCTTGCCTTTTACTTGCCTGGTAGACAAGCACATGTTACATTCTCGGCCAACACGAAATTTCCCCATCAGAGTCGCACAGCGCTCAGATCTCCCACCCACACTCTTCATCCTATACATATTAAAATGCCCGCCGTGCCCACCGCCGGACCTCCCACCTCACCACCCCCCACCCCACCACTGGGCCGCCACTGCACCACCATCCCAGGAGGACACAACGGTGAGGTTAGTGACCCCGTTCAAGAGGGTCACCAGGACATCACGATCCTGGGCCCTTGTTCCCCGCAATTGTCCCAACCCCAGGTGATCAGGGAAAGGAGACTACATAGCGGGCGGAGCAATGGTCATCAGAATAGGGGTGGGAATGAACCAGTTTCAGTCCCAGGTAACACCATATTGACAGCTTTGTTACACCCTCTAGGGCAGGAGGCCCAAGGCTACGGCTTTAAAAAGTGTGTAAAGGGGAAGGCGACCCCAGGCTCCGGCCTTAGTACACCAGAGAGAGAGAGTTGCCCCAGTGCATCCATCTCTTGTTGTTCTCCCCTTCAGGAGCAACTAAACGCCGACGGTCTAGATACGCGGCGGAGAAGGGACGGCCCAGTATGCCCGTCAGTTGTTCCTGATCGGATAGATCAGCTTTCGGCTACGACCAGAGTACGGACCAGGGTAAAGAGCCCCTGCTACCGTACACGTAGCCCATCCCTATTACGGGAGCAACACCACGTCGACGGTCCAGATACGCGGTGAGGGGACGGCCTACTACGCCCTGCAGGCGTTCTCTGTACGGATAGGCACCCGGCTCCGGCCGGGGCACGTACCAGGGTAGAGAAGCCCCTGAAGGTAGTCTCAGTCCGTATTGGAGAGAGTGTGGCCTCCATGCCCCTCACTCCGGCTTGTCTCCTACTACAGGAGCAGCACCACGCCGACGGTCCAGATACGCGGCGAAGGGATGGCCTAGTACTCCTTCCAGGTGTTCCTCGTACGATGGACAAGTCCACGGCCACAGCCAGAGAACGTAACAGGGGAAGGAGACCCAAGGCTCCGGGCTTCAGACGTACTAGAGAGGACACGAGTGACGTGAGTCCTTCTCCAGCCTCTTCCCCTTCAGGGAGCCTTTCATCACCACCCGGGAATATAGCCCCGGAGGAAATGCTAGAGTGGTGGCAAGGCCTTATATTGGGCTTACCGCCTACTCTCGGGAGTTCCTTGTTCTTGTCCAAGCCCCATAGCAGACGCTGCAGCAGCCCAGTCCTGACGGCGCCTCTCCCCCTTGGTGCCCACAGTCCCAGGATGCCCAGGCCAGACTCTCCAGTTCCTGACGAAGGCGATCCGGGCTCCCTCAGTCCCCGGAGCCAAAAACGACATGCCCGATTACTCCGGCTGTTTGGTCCCAGTCCCGAGGGCCACCTATCAGGTCAAGGTCCCCAGACCAGAGGGCCTCCCTGCACCCCACCGGCGCAGCCCTAATACGAGGGCCGCCTCCCAGGTCGAGGCCCCCAGACGGGAGAGCCTCCCTGCACCTAACCTACGAGTGCGACCTAGAGTGAACATTACCCAGGAGATAGAAAAACAGTGATTCATCCCCCCTTTGTGTCAAGAACAACTGGGGAAAAAGAACAGTGCACAGGACTAAGTGAAGAACAGAGTAGTCGATAGTAGCCCACAAGAACTCAGTGCTGACAGGGCAGAAAATGAACTTTGTGTAATTATCCCAGTCCCCCCCCACGAAAGAGAGTTAGAGAGTTTTCTGTGAACACCTGAGGTAAGGGCGTGCGGACTAGTCAAAAGCCTAAGTGTAAGTGTCTCCGTGACAAGGTGACAAAGTCGAGTGTCGCTATCCACACCCTACCTCATTCATATTAATATTCCCCATACAGACTCCCGATCTTGTTTTCCTTATGTGAACAATTCTATTTATATCCTGCCTCAAAGTGACGTATAAACAATACTGTAGATAATTCCCGATCTCTCTGTATGAACATTGTAGTGTGTATTAAGTGTAACTCTATTTTGTGGTGCTAAGTATTATCTCTGTGTCTCTGTGCCCCTGTATCTCAAATATCACTCTACGTGTATTGTTACTGTTAGAATTAAGGTAATAGATGTGTTAAGGTATACTGCCTGGTTTTTATGTCCTGTTCCTTTGTTGGTGCTTTACTTCCGGTCTAGAAAGAGAACCCTGCTTCAGTAGCTAGTGTTTTTACGACGAGAAGTCGCCTTAAAAACACCAGCATAACACTGGTGGCAAGCGGTGGTTCTGGATCCGAGTAAAAGCACAGAGGAATGATAAAAAGGAAATTTGCACAATGGCAGCCAAACCGCACATCCAATTACCGAGATTCAACCCGGACCAATGCGACATAGAAGTATATTTAGATATGATCAAACCCCTCCTAGACATGGGGTTCGACTCAGACAGAGAAAAAATTGCAGTCACACTACCTAACCTGGGCAAAATAATCGCCACTGTCGCACCAAAAATCGTCCCAGAACTGTCATGGGATCAGTTCTCACAAATAGTGAGACAGGCTTTCACGCCATCAATAGGCAGAGTTGTCGCCCTCTCTCAACTCAACGCCCTCACCTACGACAGGAACCTGGATGACATATTCATCCACGCTCGGCGCCTCATCAGCGCCACTTATCCCAAGGCACCTACAAATGCCCGAGATATACATGCTTTTAATGCCCTGCTGAGGATTCTCCCTAGCACAGTGAGGGAGCACTTCTCAATCTATGATCCCTCAGGGGACATGGAAAATGACCTGCAACTCGTCAGACGTCTCCTCGCCGCCCGTCCCATACCACAACCACTCCACGCGGTGACACAATTCCCGACAAAACAAAACCCTCCACTCAAACCTAAGCTGCCGCCTCACCAGCCAACTACAGAGCCACCTCCTACTGTGCCTAGGGCTTACCCGCAGAAAAAGCGCCCCAACCCCAAGGAACAAGGAAATCTCATCACTATAAATCCTTGGGAGTTCATGGCTTGCAGTCACACCTGCCCCTTGTACGACATAAGAGAACAGCTAAAGGCTAGCAGTCGCAGAAACTTTCACCAAGGGCACAAGAAAGTGTCCTCCCTAGATGACGACACCCCGGAAGATGACACACCACCAACACACTACTCGGGAACAGACGACGACGACCAAGACAACCCCGCTCCTCAGCAGATGGATTTTTAGGCCCGCCCCCGCACCTCCCCACTGTGGCAGGGGCCACCTCACATAGCTACAAACCCCCAGTCTACAACAAGATTTGGCTGAACAGGGTCAAGGCACTATTACTGGTGGCTATGGGAGCAGCCAGATCGTGCCTCTACTCCCACTTCTACTCCCGCAACACCTCTGCATTCGGCCCCCTTCTCCCCACTTCAGCCAACCTCGTCGATGAGGAGGACGGCCCCCTGCCTATCTGTGGGGAAACACGGGCCCTTCAAACCAACACCCACCAACGAGTATCCACTAACCACCCATTCATCATATTCGACTCAACATGTGATCAATATGATGGATATCTCGGGCCGGACCTTCTCCAAAAACTCCACGCCACCATTGACTGCCATCAGCGCCGCCTCCACTTCAGTCCAGCCCGTCCCAACCAAGCATCAATCAACAAGAAAAAAAAAACCCATTGAAGAAAAATCAAGAACACCACCCCTCCCTCACCATGCAAACACACACAACCCCCAAACATTCACCTGCCCCAACCCACCTGTACATCTGACCCCAACCCTACCTCTCACAATGCCTCACTCCATCCCCCTCCATCAACACCCCGCACAACACATCATCTGGACCCCTGCCCATTTTTTCCTGCCACTATCGCCTCCTGAATCACCATTCCACCCCACCATGAAGCTTGGGTAAAACTGAACAAATCTTCAGGTACCTCCGTCCTCTTCTCACCATCCATCCCCACCGGACCACTCTCCTCCTGTTTAGTAAGCCCCACCTTCCTTCCCCCACATGCTCATGAAATCCGTATCGCCAACCTCGCCACAACCCCACTAACCCTACCAAGAGGACTCATCATCGGCGACACGAAAGAAGCTGAACCATGCCAAGCACCACCCCCCGACCATCCCACTCTCCCCAACCTACCATCACACCTATCCCCTTCCCAAACCAACAGCCTCCGAGAACTCCTCCTGGACTTTCAGGACCTATTCTCCTCCGGCCCAACCGACCTTGGCCACACTACCTATCTCAGCCATGAGATACACATGACCGGACCTCCAATTCGCCAACCATCTCGACGAAAAAACCCAAAGCAACGGGCAGAAGAAGACCGGCAGGTCCAGGATATGCACGATGCCGGCGTTATCTCCAACTCCACTAGCCCATGGTCCTCACCAGTTGTACTCGTATGGAAAAAAGATGGGACAATGCGCTTTTGCGTAGACTACCGCCGAGTCAACGACGTCACGATCAAAGATGCTATGCCCCTACCCCGAATCGGCGACTCACTTGACTCCTTACATGGATTGACCTGGTTCTCGACCCTAGACCTGCAATCGGGTTATTGGCAAGTCCCTGTACACCCCGATGACAAACACAAAACCGCCTTCTCAACATCAAATGGGAAGCATTATGAATTCAATGTTCTTCCCTTCGGACTCTGCAATGCCCCTGCCACATTCTCCCGCCTGATGGAGTCAGTCCTCAGCAGACTAACCTGGGAGATTTGTTTGGCATATCTGGACGACGTCATCGTTTTCACTCGTACCTGGGCCGACCACCTCCACCGCCTCAAACAAGTGTTCCACCGTATATGTCAGGCAGGACTAAAACTAAAACTAACAAAGTGCATCTTGGCCGAGAGATCTGTCTCTTTCCTGGGACACCTAATTAACGCTGAAGGCATCTCCCCAGACCCAGATAAACTACGTGCCATCGCCGACATTCCCCTACCTCGTGACGTGCATGAAACTAGAGCCTTCCTAGGCCTAACATCATACTACAGGCGGTTCGTCAAAGGATTTGCAGATATCGCCAAACCCCTACATGACCTAACAAAAAAAGGCGAGCCGTTCGTATGGACCGAACCAAGGAAAACTGCGTTTACCACCCTCAGGTCCAAGTTAACCTCTGCCCCAGTAGTCGCTTTCCCAGATTGCAACCTCCCATTCCACCTGCTCATCGCCATAGGGGCTGTCCTTGCACAAGTACAAGATGGCCGTGAACATATCGCTTGTGCCAGCCACACCCTAAATCCTGCAGAACAAAACTATGTGGCCACCAAACGTGAGTGCCTGGGAATCATCAGGTCCCTCGAATACTTCCGTTCCTACATCTCAGGCACCCATGTGATAGTCATTACAGACCACCAATCCCTACAATGGCTACGTCAATCAAACACCACCAACGCACAACTTGTACGATGGCGAGAGACACTCGAGGAGTATGATTTCGATATCTCATACCGACTAGGCAAACTTCACACAAACGCCGACGCCCTGTCCCGTCCACCAATCAATGCAATCTCGACAGAGCCAGACCTAGTCCAAATGTGTCACAACAAACAACGCCCTACCTGGATCCCACCGAACACATTCGCTAAAATCCACCCACATGACGAACACCTGTTCGATCCACATGGACACATTGTCCGAATCCCCACCACTGCCCATGATACCATGCTTCACCTCCATGCCCATAACGGTATCCACCTGGGAACTAAAAAACTCCTACAAGTCTTTACCGACATGTACTGGACTCCTAATCCATCCACCATCGCCAAGAACATTATACAATCCTGCTGAGCCTGTGCTTTAGGAAAGGACATCACCTGTACACCAGGCCCTTCAGGAAAATTAACAGCACAAAAACCGTGGCAACTACTTTCCTTAAACGTCATTGGCCCCCTCACACCCAAAACAGGGTACAAATACATAATCACATTCGTGGATGTATATTCAAAGTTTATCATTGCATGACCCTCCAAAGATCACAGTGCAGTATCAGTTGCCGATGCCCTCACCCGCCATGTCTTCCCATATTTTGGTATTCCCCAAGCACTGCACTCAGATAATGCCCCAGAATTTACGGGAAAAATCTGGGAAGAACTGGCGAACATATTTGGATACCACATCTCCCACTCATCCCCCTACTGGCCCCAGGGTAACATCATCTGCGAGAGAAGCCATCGCTCCCTTATGAACCAGGTCCGCACACGCATTATGCAAACAGGAAACGAAGACTGGCCTGCCCACATGAAGATTATCCAATGGGGTTTAAACACATGCCCACGAGAAGACGGGATAACTCCACATGAAAGAGTTTTTGAGGAATCGCCACTACTCCTACCACTCCGCCACCACCTACAGCCACCCACCCCACCCTCCACTACCGACCCTCTCCACCACCTCAAACGCCGCCTCCACCACCTACACTCTCAACAAGACCTGGCACCCGACATGACCCACTCCAACCCATAAAAACCTGGTCAGTCCGTAGTCGTTGCAAACCTGCCCACCCCCTCCAAAACCTCCCCCCGATTCAATGGACCCTTCAAAATTGTTCGAGTACCCAACCCATACCAAGTCATTATAGATCAACAGAGACAACACTGCACATACAGAAATCACCACGTGCGACCTTTCCACCCAACCACCACTAACCACCCACACGCCCGGCCTACTTGCACCCCTGCCCGCACACCTGTCCATCCCGACCTTTCTCAGAATTACCCCCCAAACTCCTACTCCTACTCCTTCTCACTCCCTCCCTCCAACTCACCAACAACCAGCCCACCCTCCGACACCCCACCACCACAGGCCGAGACCACCACCCCTTCACAACTCACAACTCACCTACCTAACACCTGTCCACCCACCACCTCCCAACCCACACCCCCCATGCCGCCCACATCACCACCACCACCCAAATACACCCCCCCTGAAAACCTCACCACTCACCACCCCACCACCTCCACACCCACCGCCCCCCTCCCCCTTGACCATTCTCATTATATGCGCCACACCGCGCCCCCAACCACCTCCCCTCCTAACCGCCGCACACCCTCACCACCACCACATGCACAACCACTATCGCCACCCACACCCACCATCTCTACCACCGCCACCAGATCAGGATGCCCCTCATGCCCACCATTGAGGTACACCCCAACACCTCCGCCCATCACACGCCCATCCCGGCACCCACCACCTCCACATACCCCCCCAAACACCTCCCTCATAACCCTCCCCATCCACCAAGAACGATGGAATCTTCCCAAGTCCCAATTCCCCAAAGGACAACGCTCCTCCCACTGAATCAGTCCCCATAAAACCACCAGCCTCCCGTCACTCTCCAGCATTCAACTTTCATCTCTCCACCAGGTACCATTCCCAGAGATGAAGGTGACAAGAGTGCATTGGCAACCCTACAATCGCCCACAGGCCAGAATCCGGAACACCCACCAGCTGCTCCAGGTCCTACGCCGGACCAACCATCCATCCTCCCTCCGGCTCACTCTCAACCCCCATCAGGAGCCCAACACCTTCACCACCCACTGGGCCAACCTCAACCAACACCTCACCCCAGCCCACCAGACATCCACCTCCACCACCTACCACCTCCAGTCACGGGATCGTGACTTCAACGACGCGGAGGGTGGTAATATGCCCGCCGTGCCCGCCGCCGGAACTCCCACCTCTCCACCCCCCACCCAACCACCGGGCCGCCACCGCACCACCACCCCAGGAGGACACAATGGTGAGGTTAGTGACCCCGTTCAAGAGGGTCACCAGGACATCACGATCCTGGGCCCTTGTTCCCCGCAATTGTCCCAACCCCAGGTGATCAGGGAAAAGAGACTACATTGCGGGCGGAGCAATGGTCGTCAGAATAGGGGTGGGACTGAACCAGTTTCAGTCCCAGGTAACACCGTATTGACGGCTTTGTTACACCCTCTAGGGCAGGAGGGCCAAGGCTACGGCCTTAAAAAGTGTGTAAAAGGGAAGGTGACCCCAGGCTCCGGCCTTAGTACACCAGAGAGAGAGAGTTGCCCCAGTGCATCCCTCTCTTGCTGTTCTCCCCTTCAGGAGCAACTAAACGCCAACAGTCTAGATACGCGGTGGGGAATGGACGGCCCAGTATGCCTGTCAGTTGTTCCTGATCGGATAGATCAGCTTCTGGCTACGGCCAGAGTACGGACCAGGGTAAAGAGCCCCTGCTACTGTACATGTAGCCCTTCCGTATTACAGGAGCAACATCACGTCAACGGTCCAGATACGCGGTGAGGGGACTTCCTAGTACGCCCTGCAGGCGTTCTCCGTACGGGTAGGCACTCAGCTCCGGATGGGGCACGTACCAGGGTAGAGAAGCCCCTGAAGGTAGTCTCAGTCCGTATTGGAGAGAGTGTGGCCTCCGTGCCCCTCACTCTGGCTTGTCTCCTACTACGGGAGCAGCACCACGCCGACGGTCCAGATACGCGGCGAAGGGATGGCCTAGTACGCCCTGCAGGTGTTCCTCGTATGCCGGGCAAGTCCACGGCTACAGCCAGAGTATGTAACAGGGGAAGGCTCCGGCCTCCAGACGTACTAGAGAGGACACAAGCGACGTGAGTCCTTCTCCAGCCTTTTTCCCTTCGGGGAGCCCTTCGTCACCACCCGGGAATATAGCCCCAGAGGAGATGCTAGAGTGGTGGCAAGGCCCGATATCGGGCTTACTGCCTATGCCCGGGAGTTCCTTGTTCCTGCCCGAGCCCCGTAGCAGACACTGCCGCAGCCCAGTCCTGACAGCGCCTCTCCCCCTTGGTGACCGCAGTTCTAGGACGCCCAGGCCAGACTCTCCAGTTCCTGACAAAGGCGATCCGGGCTCCCTCACTCCCCGGAGCCAAAAATGACAGGCCCGATTACTCCGGCTGTTTGGTCCCAGTCCCGAGGGCCACCTATCAGGTCGAGGCCCCCAGACCAGAGGGTCTCCCTGCATCCCACCGGTGCGGCCCTAATACGAGGGCCACCTCCCAGGTCAAGGCCCCCAGACAGGAGAGCCTCACTTCACCTAACCTACGAGTGCGACCTAGAGTGAACATTACCCAGGAGATAGAAAAACAGTGATTCACCCTCCCTTTGTGTCAAGAACAACTGGAGAAAAAGAACAGTGCACAGGACTAAGTGAAGAACAGAGTAGTCGATAGTAGCCCACAAGAACTCAGTGTTGACAGGGCAGAAAATGAACTTTGTGTAATTATCCCGGTCCACCCCCACGTAAGAGAGTTAGAGAGTTTTCTGTGAACACCTGAGGTAAGGGCGTGCAGACCAGTCAAAAGCCTAAGTGTAAGTGCCTCCGTGACAAGGTGACAACGTCAAGTGTCGCTATCCGCACCCTACCTCATTTATAGTAATATTCCCCATACAGACTCCCGATCTTGTTTATTCCTTATGTGAACAATTCTATTTATATATTGCCTCAAAGTGATGCATAAACAATACTGTAGATAATTCCCGATCTCCCTATATGAACATTGTAGTGTTTATTAAGTGTAACTCTATTTTGTGGTGCTAAGTATTAACTCTGTGTCTCTGTGCCCCTGTATCTCAAATATCATTCTACGTGTATTGTTACAGTTAGAATTAAGGTAATAGATGTGTTAAGGTATATTGCCTGGTTTTTATGTCCTGTTCCTTTGTTGGTGCTTTACTTCCGGTCTAGAAAGAGAACCCCGCTTTAGTAGCTAGTGATTTTACGACGAGAAGTCGCCTTAAAAACACCAGCATAACATATATAATATTCCCCCACCCCAACCACCCATATATATTGTCTCATATGCAGATGACATCACCACAACAAGCAAAAAAAAACCTGTAGACACAGCCTGTGCACTGCAACAGGACTACCTCAGCACACTGCAGACACAGCCTGTACACTGCAACAGGACTACCTTAACACACTGCAGACACAGCCTGTACACTGCAACAGGACTACCTCAACACACTGCAGACACAGCCTGTACACTGCAACAGGACTACCTCAACACACTGCAGACACAACCTGTACACTGCAACAGTACTACCTCAACACACTGCAGACACAGCCTGTACACTGCAACAGGACTACCTCAACACACTGCAGACACAGCCTGTACACTGCAACAGGACTACCTCAACACACTGCAGACACAGCCTGTACACTGCAAGAGGATTACCTCAACACACTGCAGACACAGCCTGTACACTGCAACAGGACTACCTCATCACACTGCAGGCACAGCCTGTACACTGCAACAGGACTACCTCAACACACTGCAGACACAGCCTGTACACTGCAACAGGACTACCTCAACACACTGCAGACACAGCCTGTACACTGCAAGAGGATTACCTCAACACACTGCAGACACAGCCTGTACACTGCAACAGGACTACCTCATCACACTGCAGGCACAGCCTGTACACTGCAACAGGACTACCTCAACACACTGCAGACACAGCCTGTACACTGCAACAGGACTACCTCAACACACTGCAGACACAGCCTGTACACTGCAACAGGACTACCTCAACACACTGCAGACACAGCCTGTACACTGCAACAGGACTACCTCATCACACTGCAGGCACAGCCTGTACACTGCAACAGGACTACCTCAACACACTGCAGACACAGCCTGTACACTGCAACTGGACTACCTCAACACACTGCAGACACAGCCTGTACACTGCAAGAGGACTACCTCAACACGCTGCAGACACAGCCTGTACACTGCAACAGTACTACCTTAAAGAATGCAGACACAGCCTGTACACTGCAACAGTACTACCTCAAACAATGCAGACACGGTCTGTACACTGCAACAGTACTACCTCAAACAATGCAGACTTCAGTTGAGGACAACAAGCTGAATATCGCCCCAGCTAAATCCACCACCACACTCATCACCAGCATTAAACATGAGCACACTGAGCACAAGTACTCCCCCCACATCGTTTTTAACAATGTACTTGTACCACACACAGTTCACTGTGATTCTTGGAGTGACATATAACATCGGACTCACCTTCAAGGACCATGTACAAGACAAGAGGCGGTACATCTCCAGACTCAATGCACTCAGGCCAAGTACAGAGTCAGACACCGGGCCACAAAAGGTAGCACTGTCCTTACTCTAAAAACAATACATTTGATCTGTGATGTCCAATGCCCCATCACTCCCCCCCCCCCCCGTCATTGGCTACCATCCTGTCTAACACCCAAGTATGGATCTCCCTTTCCAGTGGCGCCAATGGTTGACTCAGTGGCAGAAAAAACACAAGGCCATGGGTCTTCATCTTTTCCTTTGCACCTCCTCGTGGCTAGCAGCAAATTCAAGCAATAATCTCTTCTTACTACTCTATAGTCAAGATGTAGAGACGGCAGTTTTATGCCAAGTTAGAGTAAATAACGGTTATATAGCTCCACTCTCAAAGGCAGTGCCTAGGGCTCTGCATGCATTCCACAGCACTTTTTCGTGACTAGCGATGAATTCCATCATCTATCACTATATCTATCTGTCTATCTATCTATCTATATCTATCTATCTATCTATCTATCTATATAATATATATATATATATATATATATATATATATATATATATATATATATATATATATTAAAATGCCCGCCGTGCCTGCCGCAGGACCTCCCACCTCACCACCCCCCACACCCCCACCGAGCTGCCACCCCACCACCACCCCAGGAGGACACACCGGTGAGGTTAGTAGTCCCAGGCAAGAGAGTCATCTGGGCATCCCGACCCCGAACCCCTATTCCCCGCAAGTGCCCCAACCCCAGGCGTTCAGGAAACTGAACTACTGTGCGGGCGGGGTAGTGACTGTCAGACCAGGGGTGGGACTGAAAAGAGGTCAGTCCCAGGTAACACCGTATTGACGATCTTGTTACACCCCCTAGGGCAGGAAGAGGCCCAAGGCTACGGCCAAAAGAGAGAAAAAGAGATAGACACAGGCTATGGCCTGACAGAACGTGTAAAGGGGAAGGTGACCCCAGGCTCCGGCCTTAACACGCTGAGGAGAGAGAGTTGCCTGTGTGCATCCCTCTCCAGTTGTTCTTTGGCTACGGCCAGAATACGGTCCAGGGTAGAGAGACCCTGCTACCGTACGTGTAGCGCTACCCAATTACGGAAGCAGTGTCCCGGGGTCGGTATCTTGCCGCAACGGACGGGTGAACCTGTTCATCTGTTAGTCGCTTTCCGTACGGGCAGACACTCAGTTTCGGCTGGGGCACATACCAGGGTGGAGAATTCCCTGACGGTAGGATCTGTCCGTATTGGAGAGAGTGCGACTCCTGAGCCCCTCACTCTGGCTTGTCTCCTACTGCGGGAGGAACACCACGCCGGAGGGACCTTGCCACGGCGAAAGGGCGACCTCGATCACCCTATAGGTGTCCCCCGCACGCCGGGCAAGTTCACGGCTTCAGCCAAAGTGCACGATAGGGGAAGTAGAGCCCCGACTCAGACCTATGGACACACTCAGGGAACCACGAAGAGCGTGAGTCTCCCTTTAGCCTCTTTCCCTTCGGGGAGCCCTTCGTCGCCATCCAGGCTTCTAGGCCAGGAGGAGGCACTAGAGTGGTGGCAAGGCCCGATAACGGACTTACCGCCCACACCTGGGAGTTCTTTAGCCCTGTCGGAGCCCTACAGGAGACGCTGCCGCAGCCCAGCCCTGACGGTGCCTCTCCCCCTGAGCACCCGCAGTCCCAGGACGCCCAGGCCCTCCACCGCCGTCTACAACGACGGAGATCTAGGCTCCCTCACTCCCCAGAAGCAGAGGAAGCAGGCCCGACTACTCTGGCTGTTCGGCCCTAGCCCCGAGGGCCCCCGATCAGGTCGAGGACCCCAGACCACAGGGCCTCCCTGCACCCCACCAGCGCGGCCCTGGGAAGGAGCCGCCCCTCAGGTCGAGGCCCCAGACAAGGGAGCCTCCCTGACAGTAAGTACCAGTGATTTAATAACCCAGGAAACAAGGGTAAGGCAGCGACAGTGACAGTGACCCAGAGTACAGTGACAGTGATCCAAAGTACAGTGACAGTGTTTTATAAAAGATATATTAAACAGTGGTATAAGAGAAATTCGTGTAACCAGGGTACGAAGTGTAAAGTGTTAAATAACTCAGTCCCCCCCTACATCAAGGAACCAGGGAGTTTTCTGTGGAACTAGAGGTAGGTGCGCGAGTGAGCCGAAAGGCAAGTGATGTGCCCCCGTGACTTGGTGACAGTGTCGAGTGTTGCCATCCGCGCCCTACCTCTATTATAGTAATATCTCTGACACAGACTCCCAATCGCAGTGATCCAAAGTGAAACTCCCCAATTTATTATTATCTACAAGTAACATAATAATTAATTCAAACTAACAATCACAGTGAGGTAAAATTCCATTCAAGTAACAGTAAAGAATATCCACGACTGCTCTGTGCCACGTGTTAATATATATTCGATTAGTCTATGCAGATGAGTGTAATATTGTATCTCTGTTCTCCTATGTACTAAATATCGTTGTATGTACACTGTAATGAGTAGAACTTAATCAATAGAGGTGATACGGTGTACTGTCTCTTTTTATGCCCTGTTCCTTTGTTAGTGCATTACATCCGGTCAAGTAAAAGGACCCTGTTCTAGTGCTCGTGTTTTTACGACGAGAAGTCGCCTTAAAAACACAGCATTACACTGGTGGCAAGCGGTGGTTCTAGATCCGAGTAATGCATGGAGGAACGCAAAAGGGAACTTACAATGGCAGCCAAACCACACATCCAATTGCCGAGGTTCAACCTGGACCAGTGCGACATAGACGTATATTTGGACATGGTCAAACCCCTCCTGGACATAGGGTTCAACTCAGACAGAGAAAAGATAGCTGTCACACTACCTAACCTGGGTAAAATAATCACTAGTGTCGCACCAAAAATCGTCCCAGAACTGTCATGGGACCAATTCTCACAAATGGTGAGACAGGCATTCACGCCATCAATAGGCCGAGTTGTCGCTCTCTCTCAACTCGACGCCCTCACCTACGACGGAAACCTGGATGACACATTCACCCAGGCTAGGCGCCTCGTCAGCACTGCCTATCCTGAGGCACCACCAAATGCCTGGGATATCCATACATTCAATGCTCTATTGAGGATCCTCCCCAGCATAGTCAGGGAGCATTTCTCAATCTACGACCTGTCAGGGGACATGGAAAATGACCTACAACTCGTCTGACATCTGCTCGCCGCCCACCCCACACCACAGCCACTCCACGCGGTGACACGTTTTCCTACAAGGCAACACCCCCCTTCCAAACCTAAGCTGCTGCCTCACCAGCCAACTACTGAGCCGCCCCCCACAGTCCCTAGAGCTTACCCGCAGAAGAAGCGACCAAACCCCAGGGAACAAGGAAACCTCATCACTATTAACCCCTGGGAATTCACGGCTTGCAGCCGCACCTGCCCTCTACACGACATTAGGGAACAGCTCAAAGCTAGCAGGCGCAGAAGCTTTCAACAAGGGCGCAAGAAAGTCTCCTCCTTAGACGACGACGCCCAGGAAGACGACGCACCGCCGCACGCTCTCTCGGGAACAGACGACGATGACCAAGAAGAACCCACTCCACAACAGATGGATTTTTAGGCCCGCCCCCGCACCTCCCCACGGTGGCTGGGGCCACCTCACAGAACTACAGACCCCCAGTTTATGACAAGATTTGGCTAAACGGGGTCAAGGCACGTCTACTAGTGGATACGGGAGCAGCCAGATCGTGCCTCTACTCCCACTTCTACTCCTGCCACATGGGTGCATTCGGCCCCCTCTTCCCCACCTCAGCCAACCTCGTCGACGCGGGGGACGGCTCCCTGCCTATCCGTGGGGAAACTCGGGCCCTCAGACCCACACCCATCAGCAAATATCCACTAGCCACCCATTCATCATATTCGACTCAACATGTAGTCAATATGATGGATATTTAGGGCTGGACCTTCTCCAGAAATTACACGCCACCATTGATTGCCATCAACGCCGCCTCCACTTCAATCCAGCCCACCACAACCAACCAGCAGTCAAGAAGAAGGAAAAAAAAAAAAAATCGAAGGCACAACAAGAACACCCACCCCCACACACTACCATCAGACACTCACCTGTCCCATACCACAGACACACCTAAACCCAACCCAGCCCCTCACACCACTAGACTCCCATCACCACCACCCACCACTCATCATCTGCATCCCTCCCCATCTTTTCCTGCCACTGTCGCCTCCTCTATCACCATTCCACCACACCATGAAGCTTGGGTAAAACTGAACAAACCTTCAGGTACCTCCGTTCTCTTCTCACCATCCATCCCCACCGGACCACTCTCTTCCTGTCTAGTAAGCCCCACCTTCCTCCCCCCACATGCCCAAGAAATCCGTATCGCCAACCTCGCTACTACACCACTAACCTTACCAAGAGGACTCATCATCGGCGATACTGAAGAAGCCGAACCATGCCAAACGCCACCCCCAGACCCACCCATTCTCCCCACCCTACCATCACACCTATCCCCGACCCAAACCAACAGCCTCCGACAACTCCTCCTGGATTTTCAAGACCTATTCTCCTCAGGCCCGACCGACCTTGGCCATACCACCTATCTCAGCCATGAGATACACACGACAGGACCTCCAATTCGCCAACCATCACGACGGAAAAATCCTAAGCAACAAGAGGAAGAAGACCGGCAGGTCCAGGACATGCTAGATGCCGGCGTAATCTCCAACTCTACTAGCCCATGGTCCTCTCCGGTGGTACTCGTAAGAAAAAAAGACGGGACAATGCGTTTCTGCGTTGACTATTGCCGAGTAAATGATGTCAATCAAAGACGCCACTCCCCTGCCACGCATCGACGACTCACTTGACTTGTTACATGGCTCGACATGGTTCTCCACCTTAGACCTGCAGTCAGGTTACTGGCAAGTCCCTGTGCATCCCGACGACAAACACAAAACCGCCTTCTCCACATCGAATGGCAAACATCACGAATTCAATGTCCTCCCTTTCGGACTCTGCAACGCCCCTGCCACATTCTCCCATTTAATGGAGTCCGTCCTTAGCGGTTTAACTTGGGAGACTTGCTTAGCATACCTCGACGACGTCATTGTCTTCAGTCGTACATGGACCGACGACCTTCACCGCCTCAAGCAAGTGTTTCACCGCATACGCCAAGCAGGACTTAAACTGAAACCAACGAAGTGCGTATTGGCAGAGATCAGTGTCTTTCCTGGGACACCTCATTAATGCCGAGGGCATCTCACCAGACCCAGATAAGCTTCGAGCCATCGCAGACATCCCACTACCCCGTGACGTGCACGAAGTCAGAGCCTTCCTGGGGTTAACATCGTACTACAGGCGATTCGTCAAAGGATTCGCTGACATCGCAAAACCCCTTCACAAACTAACAAAAAAAAGGTGAGCCTTTTCTGTGGACCGAGACAAGACAAACGGCCTTTACCACCGTTTCGTTTTCGTTTTCGTTTTTAAAGGCTCCAACATGCTTGCATGTGTCGGCCTTGGTCACCTAATGGCGGCTCTCCACGCTGCACGATCCATTGCAGCCTCCCTGTTCAGTCCCTTAACCCTAAGGTCACACTTAATGACCTCGTCCCATGTCTTTCTCGGTCTACCCCTCATAACCCCACCCCCAATATTAACACTTCTCACCTTCCTCACCCAATTATCATCCCCCATCCTCTCCACATGTCCAAACCACCTCAATCTACCTCTCCTCATCACAACACCAATACACTCCAGTCCCATCCTACCTCTCAACTCTTCCATTGTAAACCCAGCCCCTCCAGGCCTTGGACACAGGGACGCACTGCACATCCACCTAATCAAATCAAAATTAACCACCGCCCCAGTAGTCGCGTTCCCAGACTACAACCTCCCATTCCGCCTGTATACTGATGTGTCCCTCATCGCCATAGGAGCTGTCCTTGCGCAGGTACAAAATGGGAGAGAACACATCATCACCTGTGCCAGTTGCACCCTTAACACGGCAGAGCGGAACTACGCGGCCACAAAGCGTGAGTGCCTAGGGATCATCTGGTCCCTAGAATATTTCAAGTCCTACATCTCAGGCACCCACGTAGTAGTCATTACGGATCACCAATCCCTACAGTGGCTACGGCAGTCAAACACAATCAATGCCCAACTGATACGCTGGCGAGAAACCCTCGAAGAATATGACTTTGAAATTGCATACCGACCAGGCAAGCTACACACCAAAGCCGATGCCCTATCCCGTCTCCCAGTCAACGCCATCAAGACAGAACCCGACCTGGTTCAAATGTGGATTAATAAACAACGCCCAACTTGGATTCCACAGACCACATTCACCAAACTCCACCCACATGGCGAACATCTCTTTGACCCGAACGGACACATTGTCCTCAGCCCAGCTACGGCCCACAACACCATGCTCCACCTCCATGCCCACAACGGCATCCACCTGGGAACGAAGAAGCTGCTACAAATCTTTAACGATATGTACTGGACCCCAAACCCATCCACCATCGCAAAGATCATACAATCATGCCGAGCATGCGTCCTTGGGAAAGACATCACCTGAACACCAGGCCCTACAGGAAAAGTCACAGCACAAAAACCGTGGCAACTACTCTCCCTAGACGTCGTCGGCCCCCTTACACCAAAAGCAGGCTACAAGTACATAATTACCTTCGTGGATGCATATTCTAAGTTCATCATCGCCTGCCCCGCCAAGGATCACACTGCACTGTCAGTCGCCGACGCCCTCACCCGACATGTTTTCCCTTATTTTGGGATTCCACAGGCCCTTCATTCGGATAATGCTCCAGAATTTACGGAAAAAATCTGGGAAGAACTAGCCAGCATATTCGGATACAACATCTCTCACTCATCCCCCTACTGGCCCCAAGGCAACAGCGTATGCGAGAGAAGCCATCGCTCCCTTATGAATCAGGTCCGCACACGCATTATGCAAACGAGGAATGAAGACTGGCCTGCACACGTCAAGATCATACAATGGGGGTTAAATACGTGCCCAAGAGAAGATGGAATAACCCCGCACGAGAGAGTGTTCGGGGAACCACCCCTACTCCTGCCACTCCGCCACCACCTACAACCGCCCACTCCACTCTCCACCACCGACCCTCTCCACCACCTCAAACGCCGCCTCCACCACCTACACTCAAAACAAGATCTAGCACCTGACACAACCCACTCCAACCCATACACACCTGGCCAATCTTTTGTGGTTGCAAACCTCCCTACCCCACCGAAGACCTCCCCCCGATTCAACGGACCTTACAAAATTGTGCAAGTACCTAACCCATACCAAGTCACCGTGGATCAACAGGGGCAACACCGCACATATAGAAACAGCCACGTGCGCCCCTTCAACCCACCCGACACCACCCACCCCCGCACTAAGCCTACCTCCACCCCGGCCTGCACACCTGGCCACCCTGACCTTCCTCAACATCACTCCCCAGACTCCTACTACTACTCCTTCTCACCCCCCTCCTCAAACTCTCCAGCTACCAGCCCTCCCCCCAATACACCATCACCACAACCTCATACCACCACCACTACTTCACAACCAGACATTCACCCACCGAACACCCCTCCACCCACCACCGCTCAACCCACCCCACCCAGGCCGCCCTCGTCACCACAACCGCCCACCTCCCCCGAGAATCACGCCACCCCCACATCAACCACCGCCCTCCCTCATGACCACTCCCATTATACACGCCACACCGCACCACCAACCATCCCCCCACCTCACCACCGTACACCCTCACCGCCACCACGCACTCAACCATCCTCACCACCCACACCCACCATAACCACGACCACACCAGATCAGGACGACTCTCACGCCCACCCACAAGATACACCCCGACACCTCCACCCAGCACACACCTACCCCAAAATCCACCATCCCCACCCACCCCCAACACCTCCCCCATCACCCTACCCCTCCACCAAGCACATTAGAACTTTCCCAACTCCCAATTCCCCAAAGGACAACGCTCCTCCCACCACATTAGCCCAAATAAAAGCACCAATCGGTAGAGAGGTGGCTCAATCGGTAGAGAGGTGGATTGCAGTCCTACCGGACCCAGGTTCAAATCCAGCTGGGGCAGGGAACAGTTTAAGGATTTGAATTTCATATAATCAGGCTTTACTGATCTACCAGAAGACCCGCCGACATGTCGTAAAAATACCCCCGCTAATACCAATACACCAGTCCTGTATGAGACAGCCCTAGCATGTATTCAGTATGGATGGTGGGTGTTAGCGCCGAAGTGGTGACATGCAGAGGTGTGCGGTACGTAGGAGGACTACTGGGCCTTGAAAGCAGGCTGTGAAGCCTATGCCCAGAGTCGGTCACATAAAAAAAAAAAAAAAAAAAAAATCACTCTCCAGCATTCAAATTTCATCTCCCCACCAGGCACCATTCCCCGAGATGAAGGTGACAAAGGTCCGATGGCAACCTTACAACCACCCACCAACCAGAATCAGAGGCACCGACCACCTGCTACGCCTCCTACGGTGGACCAACCAGCCGTCCTCCTTCCACTTCACACTCAGCCCCCACCAGGAGCCCAAACAATTCACCACGCACTGGGTTAGCTTCACCCAACACCTTACCCCGGCCTACCAGACAGCCACCTCCACCACCTACCACCTCCAGTCACGGGGCCGTGACTTCAACGACGCAGAGGGTGGTAAAATGCCCGCTGTGCCCGCCGCAGGACCTCCCACCTCACCACCCCCCACACCACCACCGAGCCGCCACCCCACCACCACCCCAGGAGGACACACTTGTGAGGTTAGTAGTTCCGGGCAAGAGGGTCATCGGGGCATCCCGACCCCGAGCCCCTATTCCCCGCAAGTGCCCCAACCCCAGGCGTTCAGGCAAACTGAACTACTGTGCAGGCGGGGTAGTGACCGTCAGACCAGGGGTGGGACTGAAAAGAGGTCAGTCCCAGGTAACACCGTATTGACGGTCTTGTTACACCCTCTAGGGCAGGAAGAGGCCCAAGGGCAGGAAGAGGCCCAAGGCTACGGCCAAAAGAGAGAAAGAGAGATAGACACAGGCTACGGCCTGACAGAGTGTGTAAAGGGGAAGGTGACCCCAGGCTCCGGCCTTAACACGCTGAAGAGAGAGAGTTGCCTGTGTGCATCCCTCTCCAGTTGTTCTTTGGCTACGGCCAGAATACGGTCCAGGGTAGAGAGACCCTGCTACCATACGTGAAGCGCTACCCAATTATGGAAGCGGCGTCCCGGGGTCGGTATCTTGCCGCAACGGACGGGTGAACCTGTTCATCTGTTAGTCGCTTTCCGTACGGGCAGACACTCAGTTTCGGCTGGGGCACGTACCAGGGTGGAGAATTCCCTGACGGTAGGATCTGTCCATATTGGAGAGAGTGCGGCTCCTGAGCCCCTCACTCCGGCTTGTCTCCTACTGCGGGAGGAACACCACGCCGGCAGGACCTTGCCACGGCGAAAGGGCGACCTCGATCACCCTATAAATGTCCCCCGCACGCCGGGCAAGTTCACGGCTTCAGCCAAAGTGCACGATAGGGGAAGTAGAGCCCCGACTCAGACCTATGGACACACTCAGGGAACCACGAAGAGCGTGAGTCTCCCTTTAGCCTCTTTCCCTTCGGGGAGCCCTTCGTCGCCATCCAGGCTTCTAGGCCAGGAGGAGGCACTAGAGTGGTGGCAAGGCCCAATAACGGACTTACCGCCCACACCTGGGAGTTCTTTAGCCCTGTCGGAGCCCTACAGGAGACGCTGCCGCAGCCCAGCCTTGACGGTGCCTCTACCCCTGAGCACCCGCAGTCCCAGGACGCCCAGGCCCTCCACCGCAGTCTACAACGACGGAGATCTAGGCTCCCTCACTCCCCGGAAGCAGAGGAAGCAGGCCCGACTACTCCGGCTGTTCGGCCCTAGCCCCGAGGGCCCCCGATCAGGTCGAGGCCCCCAGACCACAGGGCCTCCCTGCACCCCACCAGCACGGCCCTAGGAAGGAGCCACCCCTCAGGTCGAGGCCCCAGACAAGGGAGCCTCCCTGACAGTAAGTACCAGTGATTTAATAACCCAGGAAACAAGGGTAAGGCAGTGATAGTGACAGTGACCCAGAGTACAGTGACAGTGATCCAAAGTACAGTGACAGTGTTTTATAAAAGATATATTAAACAGTGGCATAACAGAAATTCGTGTAACCAGGGTACGAAGTGTAAAGTGGTAAATAACTCAGTCCCCCCCTACATCAAGGAACCAGGGAGTTTTCTGTGGAACTAGAGGTAGGTGCGCAAGTGAGCCGAAAGGCAAGTGAGGTGGTGGTGGTGGGATATTCGCCCCGGCCCATAGGCCGAGGCACAGGCAAACTGGAGCCCGTTAGGGGTCATGCCAAAATGGCATAGACAGACTAACGAGGAGGCGGGTATCGGGTTACCACCCGTATCAAAGTGGGGAGAGGGATCCCCGCAATCACAGCAGGGGCGTCCCGCAGGTCCTCCCCGGACCAAACAAAAGTGTGGGCCAAGCAGGATCGGAAGGCATGCGTCACCGGACACCGCAGGACATAATGTAGGAGAGGCTCCTCCTCCAACTCCAGACAAAAGTCGCACGGGTCCGTCCGGGCTAGAGCTGTCTGCCTGTAGCACAGGAAACCCAGACGCAACCGACGAATGTGGACCAGGACGGCATTGGGAACATCAGGCAGTGGTGGCAGAGGCTCACAGCAGGTAGCCGCCGCGTACCAAGTAGCAGAATGAGAGCCTTCTGCCACACAAACCTGATGCTCCTCCCGGGCCCACCGCATGACAGTGGACCTGAGCGGCTGAAGGATCTGATGCGTCCCACTCGGGAGGACAAAAGACACCTCCCGGAGCGAGCACGCCAGCTGCGCCGCCTGATCCACATGCTCATTACCTTCGAGTCCTACATGGCCTGGTACCCAGTGGAGGGTCACCGACCCCCCAGCACTGACAACTCTGGCCGCACATACATAAATTGAGGATAGGAGGAGGGGGTTGTCCCCCAGGGATCCGGAATGGACAGCCTGAATCGCTGAAAGTGAGTCAGAATGTACCACCACGTGGGTGGAGGCATGCTGGCTTGCATGCCGCAGTGCCCCCAATATGGCCACAAGCTCCGTCTGAAAGACAGACACACCCTGTGTGACGCGCCACGATACCACCGCAGCCCCGCATATGAAAGCTGCCCCCGCAGCCCCGTCGGCAGAGACCGAGCCATAGGTATAGTAGTCTGCGGATGCTGGGCGCCGCAGAGCGTCTATCCGCGCCAAGGCCTCCCGCCGAAGGAGAGCAGGGACAGCGTTTCGCCCTCCGCCAGCATTCGGAACGACGACTTGAATAGGCGGAGACGTCCAGGGCGGTGGCTCAGTGTAGCCCACACAGGGTGTGTCAGGCTCCTCACAAATACCAGTGGCATCTCCCAGCTCATGCAGCGCGGCAACCAACCCACGGACCCAGTCCCTGTGCAGGCAAGGATCAGGCGGCCGCAAAAGAAGCCGCTTAAACAGGGCCGAGACCGGGAGCTGGGGCCTATGCTGCACAAGCTGCAAGATGACCGCAGCAGCGCGGAGCACGACCCTACCCCGAAGCAAGGGGAGGCCGCACTCCAGACGGAGATTGACTAGACGTGTCCACAAGGGGGCATGAAGCATTATCCTCATTGCGTCATTCTGAACCACTTTCAGCGAGGCGGCTATCTGAGGGGCCAAGCCTGTCATGCAGATAGCACTGAAGTCAATGACCGACCGGATGGCATGAATATAGAAGGTTCTGAGGACCTCAAAAGAGGCCCCCAGGCTCTTCCGGGAAAGGAAGCGGAGAGCCGCCATCCGAGATCGAGCCCTCTCCCTCATGTATCTAACATGACAGGCGAATTTCAGCCTCGAGTCCATCCAGACCCCCAGGTATTTGTGGGTCGTCACACAGGCTAGAGGGTGTCCTCCCAACAGCATCGGGAAGGCCGGCGGGCTGAGGGCAAAAGGCATATAGCGGGTCTTCGCCATATTTACCTTCAGCCCCAGCTCCGCCGACCATCGATAGAGCTGCGAGAGGGCCTCATTGGCCTGTGTGTAGCAGTCTCTCCTTGAAAAGACTAGAACCAGGTCGTCCGCATAAGCAAGGAGCGTGACCCCCCGGCCATACTCCACATCCAACAACCCTTCAATGAGAATGTTGAAAAGGATAGGGCTCAGCACACTACCCTGCAGCGTGCCATTTGGATGGGAGTATGCCGGGGAAAAACTACCTTGAAAGCGGACGCTGGCAGCCCTGTCAAGGAAGAAATCCTGGACCCACGATAGCAGCCTGCCTCTGATCCCTCGAGCCACAAGGGCGCTCACGATGACTAACGGATTAGCCAGCTCGAACGCCTTCTCGAGATCAAGAAAGACAGCCATTCCCACTCGACCCCGAAGCTCCCCGAGGAATGATGCCAGACATTGTGCAGCATTACGTTTCCGGTGATATGCAAAAATCCTCGGGTGTAACGGCCCCAGACGCCACGACAGCCGCACCTGCACCACCCTCTCAGCTGTCTTGCCAATACAACTGAGGAGGGAGATGGGGCGCATGGCACCTGGGTCGTTTGGCTTCGGGATGGGGTGGATAACAGCCGTCTTCCATGACCGCGGCAAACGCCCCTCAGACCAGGAGAGATTGAGCAGATCCAGCAACCACGCCTTACCACAATCCCCCGCATGAGCAAGGATGGAATACGTAAGGCCGTCGAGGCCAGGAGCAGTGTCGGCCCTGCGCCGCAGAGCCGCCAGGAGCTCGCCCACCGTGATGGGGCAGTCAGCCTCATCAGGTTGGGAGCAAGCCTCCCGGACAGCCGCAGCACGAGAGTCCAACAACCCCTCCAGAGTGGCCCCGACGGACCGCGGGAGATTGTGGGAAGCAGAGCGATCCGCAAAGTGCTTAGCCAATCAGTCAGCCTCTGAGACCGGGTCAGGGTGTGAAGGCGGACGAGAGGGGCGAGGGTTGGTGAAGGACCGCAGCCTCCTCCACATCTCTCGGAGACCGGTGTGAGCGCCCAGAGTCCGGCACCACCGAACCAACGCCTCCTCCCGAATGCGACGCTTTTCAACCAGCACGTGTCGCGACACAGCCTCTAAGCGCCTGAGCAGAGGTGAGCCGCGACGCCGTCGGTAATTGTGGCGCGCCGCATTCAGCCGCCTATTCAGCTCCCTGACCCGGTCGCAGTAAAACCATCTGTCTCGGTAAACCCTTGCGGACCGCCACTTCTGGGAATTGCCTCCGAAGCGGCCTGCCCAAAGACGCTGGCCACCAGATCCGCAAAACTCTCCAGGTCTGAGGGGTGGTGGGATGAGAAAAGACGGATGAGGGCACGCTCAAAAGCCACCCAGTCCGCCCTCTCCACATCCCACATATGTGGCGGCTCGGGGGGCGGGAGGCAAGCCAACCCCAACTCCACCACAATAGCATAGTGGTCACTCATGAGGGTTGGGTGTATGGACCAACATGCTGAACCCATAAGCGGATCTGACACGAATGTCAGGTCCAGACGCCCCCCCCTAACATGAGTGGGTCCTGATGGGTCCGTCAGCAAGGACACACCAGCCACCTCCTCTAACACCAGTGCAATGTGCCGTCCTGCCTCATTAGACCTCTGCGGGGACTGCAGGAGGTCATGGTGCGTGTTGAAGTCGCCCCCTATAAGCACAGGCTCCCTGGTAGCCTGGGAGAACAAGTCCCCCAACTCCAGGGCTGCACTGGCACCACGGTAGATGTTGTACACTGTAAGGGACGACTCAGCAAGTTGAAGATGCACACCATGAACCTCAACATCAGTTCCACAGAATGGAGCAGGCTCACAAACTGTGGAAGCGATGTGGTCCTGGACAAGGATGGCACAACCCCTAGTCTCACCCTGCACATGGGGGAGGAGATGAGTGGTGTATCCCTGCAGCTGGAAAGGGGACCTCTCCCCCAGCAGAGTCTCCTGCAGCATAAACACATGCGGCCGGTCACGAGCAGCAATCTCCTGGAGGAGTGGGAGCTTGCTCATCGCGCCGACGCAGTTCCACTGCAAGACTCTGATGGGGTCGGGGATGCTCTGTCTGGGGAGAGGCGGAGTCGCGTCCCCGCCTCCTCCCGCGACACACGGGGCGACCCGAGGGACGCCCGCTAGACCACAGGGGAACGCGGTCTCGGACAATTCCACTCTCCCTCCAACGCCCTCCTCACACGAGGGTCGCGGCCCTCCCTGCGGCCCCTGTCTCTGGCCCTGCTCTGCATCTCCTCTGGAGTCGGGGTTGACTGGCTCCCCTGGGCCTCGGCGGGCACCTGTGTCACCTGTGGCTCTCCCTGGGGCTGCCGCAACACGGGTGAGTCCTGGGGTTGCTGTGCCAGCGCCACCCCACCACCGACCTTGGCCAGTACCTCTGAGACCAGCGCCTGCGCCGCACCCAGCAGCTCCTCCTTGGGGCAGGTGAGGGGAAGTGCATTTGCCAGGAGGCCTACGATGCCGATCATCATTTCCCCCCTGGCTTGGAGGACAAACCCAGGGTCGGTTGATCCTTTCACCTGTGACTGAGGTTGAGGGGAGGGCACAGGAGGAGCAGGAGGCCTGGGACAAGGAACCCTCTGTGGTTTGGGTTGACCCGTCGGCGGGGGGGCGTGCACCTCCGCCACCGTCGAGACGGCGACTGCCGCACCTGGCAGTGGCGGGAAGTCCTCGTTGCTTACCACAGGTGAGGCGGCGTTTGTTGGAGCACGGCGTTGTTGGCCCCAAACAAAGGTTCCTGGAGGAGCCGGCGTGGCCAAGGACGCTTGCTGCTCCTGCACCCAAGAGACCTGGGACTCCCGTCCCTGCTCCACCCTGCGCACTCGGGCAGGACAGGCTGGGTGTCATGCATGGTGAGCACCTTGACAGTTGGGGCACAGGGATCGTACCGTTTCCTTTGCCTTGAATTTCTCGAGGCACTGCGTGGTATCGTGCACCCCGCTGCACATCCCGCAGACTATCAGCCTGTTGTATGATGATCTGTGGTGTCCGTAGCGCTGACACCTGTAGCATCTCAATGGTTCCGGGGTGTAGGGACGGAGCCAGTAGGTCCCCCAGTTGCCGAGGTCGAGAGAGGGGACGAGGGGGCCCCGCAGGGTCACCCGCACCTGCATTGTCTCCTCGCGTGTCCTCTGGTGTTGACACCACTCCGCTTCCTCCACGAGATCGTGCCGCTTGAGGATCTCGAGTGGCATGCGGCGTGGGTACCCCATCACCACAGCCCTTGTAGTTTGCCCGCCTGGCGATAGTTCCACTAATCGGACTTCTGCCGCCTCGTCCTCCGCCACAAGCTTCAGCTGGCGGTGAGCCGTCTCCGTCTGTGGGATG
This sequence comes from Coenobita brevimanus, assembly GCF_032717465.1. Taxonomy (NCBI): domain Eukaryota; kingdom Metazoa; phylum Arthropoda; class Malacostraca; order Decapoda; family Coenobitidae; genus Coenobita; species Coenobita brevimanus. The sequence continues at coordinate 30,200,175 of NC_137044.1, forward strand.
AGGACGCAAGAGTCGTCCCTCCCAAAGCGATTCACCACCGTCAGATCCGGGAAGCGACGCTCCAGGGCTGCCACAGCGTCATAAGACGTGGCGAAACCCTCCTGTTGGGGCACCCTGAAGGTTGAGAAGACAGAGCGATGTGGGGGCGGTGCCTTCACCAATACCGATGGACGTGCAGGCGGTGTGAACCGAGCCGGAGCAGGCGCAGAAAAATCCCCCCCAGCATGATCCCGCCGCTGACGGCGGCCACCGCGCTCCACCAGGACAAAATCATCGTCCGCATCCCTAACAGACTCAGGCACACCCCCAGATCCAGCCGCAGATGTAGGAGGCAAGGCAGGACGCGACTGACAAGGGGCACAAGATGGTGGATTTGTAGGCTGGATGCCCTCCATCTCATCCGCGCTGCTACGCAGCACCTTGCGCCGAGGTGCAGAGGCAGGAGGGGGAGTACCCGAAGCAGAAGATCCACCGGTATGGCCAACTCTCACGGTATTGGCTGGAGGCGGGCCACCCGATCCAGAAGCCGCGCTGCTCCCAGACCCATGTCGAGATCGCTTCCCAGACATCTGCAGAGACGACTTGCCAGGATTAGTGGACGGAACTGGTATCTTCGAAGCAAGCCTGGGGTCACGGGAAGCCAGCAGAGTCTTCAACGGCCCCTTTGGCGAGGGCGCTGTACGGCCTGCCATAGCTGGCGGCCGATACACACACACAGGCACACTCACAAGCACTCATACAATCACCCAGAACGCAGGAAGGAGCCTACCTACAATAGTGGTTACTGTCCCCCTGCTAGCAGAGGACAAGACAGCCCTACTATTGCCCTGAAGGACTTTCCTAACCCTATCCCTATCGAGTTTTTGGCCCGCCCTGCGGCTTCCTATAACCACCCCTCTAAGGGGCCTCCTTGTGAACCAGGCCTGCGCCTGGAATCCGCGGAGTTCGGCTTCGTACCACTCTAAACAGGGGTCTCTAGGGCCAGAAAGGAAATATAGAAGAAGGCAAAAAGAACCACAGCAGGGCGAGTACACACAAATGCGTGTACCCCGATACACTACTGTGGCTGAAGACCAAGGCGTGGTCTGAGAAATGGCGGCAAGCAACAACAACAGCAACACCTCAAGCACTGGCGTGATACAAAAGGGCAGAGCAGCTCGATCAACGGCGAACCGGAGAGCTGTTACCCTTGTTGTAGTAGTCAGGAACAGGAGATGTTGTCGGTGTGGAGGCAGGCAGCAGAGTGAGGCAAGTGATGTGCCCCCGCGACTTGGTGACAGTGTCGAGTGTCGCCATCCGCACCCTACCTCTATTATAGTAATATCTCCGACACAGACTCCCAATCGCAGTGATCCAAAGTGAAACTCCCCAATTTATTATTATCTACAAGTAACATAATAATTAATTCAAACTAACAATCACAGTGAGGTAAAATTCCATTCAAGTAACAGTAAAGAATATCCACGACTGTCCTGTGCCACGTGTTAATATATATTGGATCAGTCTATGCAGATGAATGTAATATTGTATCTCTCTTCTCCTATGTACTAAATATCGTTGTATGTACACTGTAATGAGTAGAACTTAAGCAATAGAGGTGATACGGTATACTGTCTCTTTTTATGCCCTGTTACTTTGTTAGAGCATTACATCCGGTCTAGTAAAAGGACCCCGTTCCAGTGCTCGTGTTTTTACGACGAGAGGTCGCCTTAAAAACACAGCATTACATATATATATATATATATATATATATATATATATATATATATATATATATATATATATATATATATACTGTATATACAGACACCTTACTCCCGTAAGGCGTGGCCACAAACAAATTGCCTCGACGTCTCCATGTCCCCTGCCATTTTGCTGTCCTCCCTGCCAACTGATGCCCCCTCTCTCATATGCCTCTCCACTCCATCCCTCCACCTCCTCTTTCGTCTCCCCCTACCTCTTCCCTTTCTCCACTTCACTCACATGCACTCTTTTTCAGTCTTTCGCTCTCCGTCCTCTTCGCATGGCCAAACCAACTCAGTGTATTTCTTCTAACCTAACGCTTTCTATCACATCCTCATCCACACCACAACACTCCTTCTCTTTCTCGTTTGTCAGTCTCTTCATGTACCTTGACATGCTCCTCTCAAATAACTCATTTCCACTGCTCTCACTGTTGTGTCCTTCCAACAAGGTTCAAGCTTCGCTTCCAGGTTAGGTTAGTGTGTTACGTAGATTAATCTATTAGGTTAAGTTACGTTCGTTCTCTTGGTATCAGGTTAGGTTAGTGTGTTACGTAGATTAATCTATTAGGTTAAGTTACGTTCGTTCTCTTAGTATCAGGTTAGGTTAGTATGTTAGTCAGTTCGGTTAATCTGTTAGGTTAGGTTAGGTTTGTTTTCTTAGTATGAGGTAAGTTTAGTTTGGTGGTCATTTAGGTTTGTCTGTAAGGTTAAGTAACCTTTACAACAATAAATATTTCAATCAATTTGGTTGTTTTCTTAGTATAAGCAGGTATCAACTCACATTTCCACCTCTCCCTCTCTCTCTCTCTCTCTCTCTCTCTCTCTCTGTCTCATATTCTGTATATTGTACTCATTCCTATGTGACCTTCAGTGACATCGTTGGCCAGTTTATGGATTTTAGGTCAAATTCTAATTGGCCTCAAAGATTTCCTAACGCTAACTCCTCAGTGATTTATCCTACGCTGTACACACCAGTAACCTTTTATCCTGTGTATTTCTGATGCAGACTGTGTCGATAATAAAACGATAAGTAGTATGTTAGAGAATGCTAAGTTTAATTGTGCTAAAGAAATTGCTAATGAAGATGTAACACGACCATGCCATTTAGAAAAACAAAATGTCCATCGTTAGCTTAGTTATCGCTTAAAATATTTGGTTTTCTGTTAGAAACACGTAATCCCATTTTCTTTTAAAATTTCATATAATCTAGTGACCTACTTTATATATAATTTCGTCCATCTCCAGACGATTATATTCACCTTAAATGAGACTTTTTACACTGGAGGGGTTAGATATAGCCTTGATTAACCACTTTTCTAATATACCTAATATTTTGGTTCTGCAGCAGGCTTCCTTGCACGTCTTTCTTAGCGATTTATTTGGCAGAATACAATTCTCTTGTATGTTATTTATAGACCTTTAGTGCTGATATAGTTGCAACAATAACAAAAGGATAATGAGGTGCAGTGTGAAAGATAAATCGCTAAGCAAGAGATACTGCAACATTCTCAAAATCACTTCTAATCCAGTCCTTAAACTCACCTTCACAGCTCAGCAGTACAGCATTTGTTTATGTAATAACAAAAAGTAGCACAATATATACTGTACAACTGCCCTGTACTCCGGTCTTTTATAATGTATTAAATATTACTATGTCAGGTGAATACAAATTTTACAAAAATCATTAAGCCTTGTTTAAATATTTGCATACACTCCCAGTAAACAGTCAATTTGTGACTTTTTCTTGAAATATTAATGTTTTCATCTCGAGGACAATGTCACACACACCACGTAGCCAATCAGGAGGCAGGACGTGTGTGCTAGGCATTCCCCAGGTCCTGTCCTCCACACTTACTCTTTTTTCTTAATCAGCCCATGCACCACTGATCGGGCTAATGTATGGCCCGGCCTGCACTATATGTGCAGGGAATCTTTCAACGAACGAACTATCTGCACACACACACACACACACACCACAAAGCCAGTCAGGAGACAGGTCGTGTGTGCTGGGCAACCCCCAGTCCTGTCCTCCCCACTTACTATTTTTTAATCAGCCCATACCCCACTGACCGGGCTAATGTATGGCCCGTCCTGCACTACATGTGCAGGAAATCTTGGAACGAACGAGGATAACGTGGCTCTTTTTTATGGGTGTTTTTAATTAGTGTTAATTTTTTGGATATCAGAATAATTGTGTTCATTAAAGTTTTATTTTTTTTTTTTTTTATCATTGTGAGTTCGTACCTATGCTACAAGCTGGCCAACAATGTTAGTAATACTTTTTCTTTAGCTTATAAGTTTGCACATTACACCTTATCATTCTACCTGCACAGCGCACACTTCTCACAACAATAAATATTAGTAAAGCCTTTGATGCCGTCCCCCAACGCAAACTAATCACCTAAATACACAACACTAACATGGAGAACACCAAGCGCTGGCTTGCCTTTTACTTGCCTGGTAGACAAGCACATGTTACATTCTCGGCCAACCCATCACCAACACGAAATTTCCCCATCAGAGTTGCACAGCGCTCAGATCTCCCACCCACACTCTTCATCCTATACATATATAATATTCCCCCACCCCAACCACCCACATATATTGTCTCACATGCAGATAACATCACCACAATAAGCACAAACCACCCTGCAGACAGAGCCTGTACACTGTGTTACGGAACAGAGAAAACTGTCCCGCAAAGTTCCAGGTTCAAAACAAAAGAGTTAGGTAAAATTACAAGTTAAAGTTTAACCCATGGTGTCCCGTCGACGTACTTCCACGTCCTCACGTTATGTCACTGCCAATCCCGTTGACGTACTTCAACGTCCTGCAATTGCAAGGTTCATAATTTCCACAATTTTCAAAATTCGTGCGAGATTTTCCATTCGCCCACGTACCCAAGCCTCCTCTACCTGCCGCCAGGCGGGCAGCGTCCCAGACCCCGCATGACCTGCGCTCACCCTTGTCTCGGTCACTCACCTGTTAGCAGTGACCCAGGTCAGACATGGCGCGTAAAGGTCTCTCAGACAACGAAATACAATCCGCCCTGGATGCCTTCACTGGAGATAGTGATTCTCCACTTGATGATGATGTGGTGGATCGAGATTATGTGCAGCCTGAGGAGGAAATAACAAGCAGTGATGAGGAGGTCCCTTCGCCCCGGAAAAAGCGGTATGTCACGTATCGTAAGGCAAGGGAAGGCCAACCTGCACCCAAAACACCTGCATGGACCTCTCTCCATCCCCTAGAGAGAGATTCTGATGAGGACGAGGATGAGGACGATGACGATGACGCCGGCTTAGGACGTGATGTTGCCTCGTGGTTGGGGAAGGAAAAAATCTCACCCCGAGGATCAGAAGGTGGGGCGAGAAGGCAAATAAAGTATGGCTTAGTGTTTTGTCCAGGGAAGGCGAAAGTGGTGTGGTGGGAGTGCGGGGTGAAAGGGAAAGTGGTGTGAGGGAGGCAGCATGAGCACGTGGTGCACATAGGCCTAGGGGAGAGGAGGTGGAGCCACTCCCCAGCACGTCTTTCGCCATACAATATTCCCAAACTTCCTCCACACAGCCCCAGGATGTGGGGAAAGGAAGGAAAGGGAAGGGAAAGGGTAAAGGAAAAGGGAGAGGGAAGAGAAGTGCGAGTGATGAAAGGCGCCGCTCTCCACCTCCCCCACCACCACCAATGTTGCGTTGTGCCTTCAGCCATGTTTCAGAGAGTACCATAACTTCCTACACTACTGAAACTGTGTGGGATGGCGATATGACGCTCAGTATAATGGTAAGGCCAGTCAGTATGTGCTAAGTCTTATATAAACTTGAAACGGGTGTAATGTTTGCAGGAAAGTAATGTATAAGTTGAGAAATAGTGTAAGTTGAATGAAGTGATATGAAAACTACACCCACTGTATAAATCTGCGAAAATATGACGCTCAGTATAACACTGTGGTCAGTAAATATGTGATAGCAAGAATATAAAGTGGAAACGGGTGTAATGTTAGCATGAATAAAACGTATAAGTTGAAAAATAGTGTAAGTTGTAATAATTGATGTCACGCGTACACCCACTGTGTAAATCTGTGAAAATATTACGCTCAGTAGAACATTCTGGTCAGTAAGTATGTGATAGGAATTATATAAAGTGGAATTTATTGTAATGTTAGTAGTAAGGTAATTTATAAGTTGAATACTAGTGTAAGATGAAACAAATGATATCGCGATAACACTCACTGTGTAAGTAAGCGCTAATATGATGCTCAGTTGAATCGTAAGGTCTGAAATTATGTGATATCAATTTTATCAAGTGTAAACATGTGCAATGTTAGTGGAGAATTATTATATAAGTACAAAAATAGGTTGTAAGTTGAAATAGTAGTCATAGCGACTTCACCGTGCGTGTTATTATGCACTATTATTACGCTAAATATATACGTAAGGCCTGAAATTATCTCAAAACAGTTCTATAAAGTTGAAAAGTGTATAATGTTATTAGGAAAGTATTATGTAAGTAGAAAAAACACAATACGAGTTGAAACAACAGTCACAGCGAGTTCACTTACTACGTAAATAAGCGCTAACATTACGCTAAATGTTATCGAAAGGCCTGTGAATACGTAAAAACAGTTCAATAAAATGTAAAATGGTATAATGTTATTGTAGAAGTATTATGTAAGTAAAAAAAATGATATGTATCATGATTTTCGAATGTTAGCGATTCATCGTGACCAGTCTGCCCGATTTTGCCCGTTTCGCACGATGGTACAATGCTTATTTCAGCTCTATTTTTGTATAAAATCCAATTTACTCTTTTATCACATGTTTTTATGTTTGTAATAAATACATATCTACTTACTTTCATTGGTTTCCCAGACTTATAATACCATAGAGAACGTTAGAGGCTCAGACCACCTGCAGAGAACACGGTGCCAGGTGTGACCAAGGCATACCTGTTTAGGGCAATTATGGACCCCGGGGAACAATTTCTTTGTTACTGACCATTGTTTCTGACCAAAAGCGAAAGTTTTAGCAAAAAAAATTTGGGTCCAAAAATGGTCGGGATTGGGGGGTACCATTGGTGAGAAAGTGGTCGGGACGGGGCGGGTTAATGCTCAAACTAACAAAAAACATTCAGGACTTATAAGGGTAATGTAATGGCAAAAAACAGGTTTAATATATGGTTAACTGCAATAGCCTCTATTAACACGAAATTAGCAAGTGCAAATTTATCTAAGTCAGCCCTGATAAAATGAGAAAACCAGATAATGCTCAGTTAATGCAAGATATATTATTACAAATACAAAATATTATAAAAAATGACTGACATAAAAACACATGAATCACAAAAACCCCACCAGGCCTACGAATCAACACCTTATGCTATACAGTACAAGGAAAAAAATGACATAACACTTATACTCAAATTACACAGCTGCTAGATGGTTGGAGACTTCCTGAGCACTCACAAAAATAATAACAACTGTACAGGTGAGGACAGAGATGTGAACAAAATGAGGGGTAGATCTAACTGGCAATTAATTCAGAGACTGAGCTCGTTATATAGGGGCCGGCAGAGCTTCATACAACTTGTAAGAAGGACGCACAAATGAAGCCATAGGGGACAAAGAGTTGACAATCTTGCTTTGAACAACAGAAAGAACGACTTACTCTACTATAAGGGTAGAAGGGGGGAGTGAGGTAGAACACGCTCGTGATCAAACATGCAGCATACTGTACATTAGAATTACACAAAGGATGATGAAATCATAGGCTATGTAACACCTCCCCACAAAGAAAAAGAAATTTACAAAGGAAATTTCTTATTACTCTAAAACAATCTGTCTAAAGTCTAGATAAGCAATCTGCAATAACATTTTCTTTCCCCTTGACATGTTGTATGTCTAATGAATACTCCTGAAGAAGTAGACTCCATCTTGTCAATCTCTGATTTTTATCATTAAACTTACTAAGGAATTTCAGTGGGTTATGATCAGTATAAATGACTATGGGGTCAAAACCAGAACACAAATAAAATGAAAAATGCTGTAAACCCAAAATCAAGGTCAAAAGCTCTTTCTCAATAGTTGAGTAGTTCTTTTGAGGTGGAGTGAACTTCTTACTGTAATAAGATACAGGGTGTTCAATACCCTGATCATCCTCTTGCAGCAAAACAGCCCCAGCTCTTGTATCACTTGCGTCAACAGCCATCTTAAAAGGCTTAGCAAAATTTGGAGTAGCGAGCACTGGCTGACTTAATAGGATAGCTTTAAGTTTGCTGAAAGAGGATTCACAGTTATTGGTCCAGACAAATTTAACTCCCTTTTTCAGTAGGTCTGTAAGTGGTGATACAAGAATTGAAAAGTTAAGAACAAATCTCCTGTAATAACCTACCATTCCCAAAAATCTTTGTAGCTCTTTCCTACTTTTAGGTCTGGGAAGATCACTTATAACCTGAACCTTAGCTCCTGGTGGTACAACGTGTCCATCACCAATTACGTACCCAAGGTACTGAACTTTAGCTTGACCAAACTCACACTTTGATAAATTAGCTACAAGATTAGCCTGAACCAAACGCTCAAGAAATTTACTGACATGGCATAGGTGATCTTTCCAGTTGTCACTGAAGATTAATACATCATCAATATAAACAACATACCCTGCCAAACCCTCTGTTACAACATTCATGAGCTTCTGAAAAGTGGCTGGTGCATTCTTTATACCATATGGCATTACAGAAATGCAAAAGTCTTTCCTAGTGTTACAAAACATGAGATCTCCCTATCACGTTCAGTCATAGGTACTTGCCAGTATCCCTTTAACAAATCAGACTTACTTATGTACCTAGCCTTTCCGATCTTGTCTATGCAATCTTCCACACGAGGGAGAGGGTAAGTGTCTGTTTTGGTTATCTGATTAACACGTCTGTAGTCGATGCAAAGCCGCTGTGACCCACCTGGTTTAGGGACTAGAGTGACAGGAGAACTCCACTCGCTCTGACAGGGCTCAATCATCTTGTGGTCCAACAGGTAGCCAAGCTCCTTCTCGATGAGAGGAACTTCCACTGGGTTCACACGGTAAGGAGGCAGTTTAATTGGCTTTGTGTCACCAACATCGACATCATGCATCAACACAGTGGTTCTTCTTGGAGTGTCACGGAACACTTCCGGGTACTCCTGCAGTAATGCCGAAAACTCCTGCCTTTCCTTGGGAGCTAGATGAGAAAGCTTAGTCTGGAGATCATTCATGATATCAGGATTCTTCCCCAAACTATCACTCAGGCTCATGCTGCATGGGAGAACTTCACTTGCAGACTCGCGTGGAGCAGCTACAGTGCAGACTGGGTTATTTTCGTCCCGCCTGTGATATAACTTTAGCAAGTTGATGTGACAAAGTTGCTTGTTCTTTCTACGATCTGGTGTGGCGATGACATAGTTGACATCACTGAGTTTCTTCCCGAAATAAGGACCACTAAACTTGGCTTGAAGAGGTTGCCCATGCACTGGTAGCAGAATCAAAACCTGATCTCCTGGCTGAAAGTGGCGTAACCTGGACTTCTTATCATACCAAGTCTTCATCTTCTCCTGAGCAGCTCCTAAATTCTCTCTCGCCAGCTGTAAAGCAGTGGACAGCCGTTCTTTGAACTTCATCACATACTCCAGCAGGTTGACGTCATCTTCCTCTGACAAGCAGCATTCCTTGAGTACCTTAAGGGGTCCTCTTACTTCATGGCCAAACAGTATTTCAAAGGGTGAGAAGCCCAATAATTCATTTGGAGATTCTCTTGAGGCAAATACAACGAATGGAAGACCTTTATCCCAGTCTTTCTGATGTTCCAAACAGTATTTCTTGAGCATCGATTTGAGTGTTTGATGATATCTCTCCAATGCTCCTTGGGTCTGGAGATGTTAAGCTGAAGACATGATCTGGGTGATGCCCAACTCTTTCAGAGACTGCTTGAAAACATTTGACATGAAATTACTTCCCCGGTCTGACTGTACCTCCTTGGGCAGACCAAACTTTGTGAAGAACCCTAGCATTTCCTTAACCACGTTCTTTGCTGAGATATTTCTAAGTGGAATGGCTTCAGGATAACGAGTAGCCATATCAATCAGGGTCAACACATAAGAAAATCCTGAAGAAGTCTTAGGAAGAGGGCCCACAATATCCACCAACACACGGGTGAATGGCGCCTCAAAAGGAGGAATGGGAACTAGAGGTGTAACCTTTTCGGTCTGATTACACTTCCCCACAACTTGACAGGTGTGACAAGACTTACAATACCAGGAAACATCCCTGAAGATACCTGGCCAGTAGAAGTGTTTCAAAATGTGTGGCACAGTCTTCCTCACTCCAAGGTGTCCTGCCAAACTGGAATCATGAGCCACTCTAATGATATCCTGCCTACAAACACGAGGGATGACAACTTGATGTACAACCTCCCATTCACAGTCGGCTGATGCTGTTGGGGGTCTTCACTTCCTCATAAGTACTCCTGACTTTATATAATAACGAGTAGAAGCACCAGCTGACTCTTCCTCACTGCAAGCAGAGTTAGCTAGACCTTTCAACTCAGGGTCAGCAACCTGCAACTCAACCAACTCTTGACGAGACAAATTATCAACACTACGGGGTACTGCCTCATCTGGTGTGTGGTCCAAATTAGCAAGAAAAGTGTCAGCTAGGATAACATCATCATCATCATTATCCTCTAAGTCACCAGTAACTTTAGACTTAGCCCTAGTGACAGCACATGCAGAGAACACATCAGGGACATCACAATCCTGAGCCGCAGCCACTGGCTCACTAGACAACTGAGGAGCTGGACACACTTGACTTCCACTAATATCATTTCCAAGTAAGAAAGTTACACCTGACATTGGGAGTGTCTCAACCAACCCAACCATAACGGAACCATTAACAAAACCAGACCCTAAATTCACTCTGCACAGAGGGACAGAGAAGTAATTATTCCCTACACCTTGTAAGATTACAGTTTCATCAGAGGAATTAACATTAGAACCTAGAACACTGGTCAGCATAAGGGATTGGCAAGCACCTGTATCACGATATATTTTAACTGATTTCCTGCCATTACTGTCCAGAGGACTGACAAAACCATCAGACAGGAAATTAGCACATGAACTCTTGAGAGTGTCACCCACATTACTGCTCAAAAGAGGAGCTTCATCATGAGGATTTAATTTACCCCTCAAAGCAGGTTCAGTTAACTCATTTAAAGAATTCTGGGAACTCTCAAGGGTGGACACTAGACCAATTGACAGAATATTTAAAGACTCCTTTTTGTTCACATCACGCTGTCTCCTGAAACATTTCTCCGTAGTATGACCAAGCTTACTACAATAAGTACATTTACTTTTCTGAAATCAAGAGGTGAAGCTGGTATTTACTTCCTGAGAAACATCATCTTTATTCTCTTTCCTGTTACCTGTACTCTGAGTAGAGGCAACGTACTTACTCTCAGCTTTCCTCTTTTCTTTAGAATATCTCTTGTGAGTGAGAACATATTCACAGCTAAAACCGCAGCATCAGACAAATTATCTATTCTTCTCTCATCAAGATATAGGCTTACATCATTATTAATACACCTTTTGAAGTACTCCAGCAAAATCATCAGCTTAAATTTGTCAAAATCAGAATCCACATTCTTAGAATTTAACCACTGCTCTAACAGATCTTCTTTGATTTTTGCATACTCAACATGGGATTGCTTATCTTGCTTATAAGTTGTCCTAAATTTTACTCTATAGGCTTCAGGAACAAGCTCATAGGCCTTAAGAATCAAGCTCTTAACTACTTCATAATTATCAGATTGATCCTGAGGCAAAGATGCATAAGTTACTTGAGCTTTACCGGTGAGAACAGTCTGAAGGAGTACTGGCCAATACTTTTTGGGCCAATTAAAACCTGTAGCTACCCTCTCAAACAACTGAAAATACTTAGTTAAATCAGATTCATTAAGAGGAGGGACAAGTTTAACATTTTTAGCTACATCAAAATCATCAGAGCTAGATGATCCAGTTCCACCTTGTTTCATGCGATACTCATGGTCTGCCTGAATCCTAGCTAGTTCAATTTGTGCCTGAGCCTGTACCTGTGCCTCCTGAATACGAGCCTGACACTCAGCCTCCTTAGCATTTGCCTGAAATTCAGCCTCCTTAGCACGAGCCTCCTGCAGGGCTAGCTGTAACTTAGCTAATTCAATCTACGTTTGCTCATGTGGAGGAGTTACATTAAACAAGCTTTCATTAATCATGTCAACAATTTGATCTTTAGAATGATGAGAGCGAACAGCAATTCCCAATTGTTGAGCAACAAGCTTAAGTTCATTCTTTGTTCTGTTTTCTACATCACACACTGTTTGCACATTTGACAAAAAATCTTTGGCTTCATCAAGTGTAGTAATAGTAGACATAATTAATAAGTAACAGTCACAAAATATCGAGCAATATCCTTATGATAATATCCTGAATATCCTGATATGAGGTCGCCAAGTTTATGTTACGGAACAGAGAAAGATAACGTACACTTTAAGTGAGAATACTAAGAGTCACTACTGTCTCGTAAAGTTCCAGGTTCAAAACAAAAGAGTTAGGAAAAATTACAAGTTAAAGTTTAATGCTCAAACTAACAAAAAACATTCAGGACTCATAAGGATAATGTAATGGCAAAAAACAGGTTAAATATATGGTTAACTGCAATAGCCTCTATTAACACGAAATTAGCAAGGGCAAATTTATCTAAGTCAGCCCTGATAAAATGAGAAAACCAGATAATGCTCAGTTAATGCAAGATATATTATTCTATTCTATCTATCTATTCTATAGCCCGACATAAAAACACATGAATAACAAAAACCCCACCAGGCCTGCGAATCAACACCTTATGCTATACAGTACAAGGAAAAAATGTAATAACACTTATACTCAAATTACACAGCTGCTAGATGGTTGGAGACTTCCTGAGCACTCACAAAAATAATAACAACTGTACAGGGGAGGACAGAGATGTGAACAAAATGAGGAGTAGATCTAACTGGCAATTAATTCAGAGCTCATTATATAGGGGCCGGCAGAGCTTGATACAACTTGTAAGAAGGACGCGCAAATGAAGCCATAGGGGACAAAGAGTTGACAATCCTGCTCTGAACAACAGAAAGAACGACTTACTCTACTATAAGGGTAGAAGAAGGGAGTGAGGTCGAACACGCTCGTGATCAAACATGCAGCATACTGTACGTTAGAATTACACAAAGGATGATGAAATCATAGGCTATGTAACAACTGCAACAGGACTACCTCAAAACACTGCAGACACAGCCTGTACACTGCAACAGGACTACTTCAACACACTGCAGACACAGCCTGTACACTGCAACAGGACTACCTCAACACACTGCAGACACAGCCTGTACACTGCAACAGGACTACCTCAACACACTGCAGACACAGCCTGTACACTGCAACAGGACTACCTCATCACATTGCAGACAGCCTGTACACTGCAACAGGACTACCTCATCACACTGCAGACACAGCCTGTACACTGCAACAGGACTACCTCAACACACTGCAGACACAGCCTGTATACTACACTGCAACAGGACTACCTCAACACGCTGCAGACACAGCCTGTACACTGCAACGGGACTACCTCAACACACTGCAGACACAGCCTGTACACTGCAATGGGACTTCCTCAACACACTGCAGACACAGCCTGTACACTGCAACAGGACTACCTCAACACACTGCAGACACAGCCTGTACACTGCAACAGGACTACCTCAACACACTGCAGACACAGCCTGTACACTGCAACAGGACTACCTCAACACACTGCTGACACAGCCTGTACACCCCAACAGGACTACCTCAACACACTGCTGACACAGCCTTTACACTGCAACAGGACTACCTCAACACACTGCAGACACAGCCTGTACACTGCAACAGGACTACCTCTACACACTGCAGACACAGCCTGTACACTGCAACAGGACTACCTCCGGCGTCTGGGTGTAGGGAGGTCCCGCCCGGAGGTCCTGGGTGCAGTTTGGAGGTCCCGAGGGCTGCGGTCCCTGGTGTTTGGAGACGCCGTTAGGAGGGGGCTGCGGCGTCTGCCTACGTCGGGGTCCATCAGGCGAGTCCTCTCCGGATCTGGCTGCAGGAAGAAGAGCCCGGTGGAAGTCACAGGGCCTCTCCAGTACTCCTCCAGGCTGGAGGCTCCCTCTGGGTTGTAGGTTCGTGAACAGGAGTCAGTACCTGACGGAGGAGCGGCTACCAACTGTCTCCTGCCGTAGGGCCCGGCTACTGGCCATGGCCTGGGGGAGGGAGCGGCTACAGGCCTACTCAGGGGCACCTTCAGAGCGGCTACAGGCCGTCTCCTGACGAAGGCGGGAGCGGTTACAGGCCATCTCCTGATTCCCTCTGGAGCGGCTACAGGCTGTTGGTGCTCCTCGGTGGGCTCCTTCTGGGGGTGTTAGGTCGCCCTCTGTGGCACTACTCTTCATTTTAATAATAATAATAATAATAATAATAATAACAGCAATAATAACAATAGCAACAAAAATAACAAAAACAATAACAACGATAACAACAAAATAATAACATCACTGTTAAACAACAACAATAAACAACAACAACAAAAATAACAAAATAATAACATCAGTTTTAAACAACAACAATAAACAATAATAGCAACACTAGTAATAATAATAATAATAATAATAATAATAATAACACAATTCTCCCTACCTCGAGATGGCTGTATTCAGAAACTGTGTAGTAAAGGAGGCAAAAGCAGTCTCCCTTACCCTTCCATACCTAGCTTTTTACTGCAGCCAAACACACTCGATTTTACTCAGCCGGGATCTAGTTGTATCTTAGCGGCGATAAATCTTACGAAAAGGATGGTATACTTACGATCCATTCCCCGTCGTAACTAAGGTTTTTACAGGATGAACTACACAAGGGATGATTTTTGCACTCCCTTCCCTGACCATCCTGCAGAAAACAGTCATAACCTGCTGTAATTTTCGTGTCGTAACTAAGATGTATTTATGAAGCCTCCTTGTCCTTCCTGCACATCAAAGCCCGACTTACGACAGGATTTTGATCGTAAGTGGGTGTGAATGACAAACACCATAACACAAGTTTCATTTATTAGCTACATACAACATCATCATCATCATCATTACATCATCATCATCATTAACCTATAAGTGTGTGTTGGGGGTCTACCTGGAGTGAGTCATTCCAGGGTAGATTATCTTGTGCGTTTGTGTCGCTGGTCAGGTGAGAAAGAGAGCTAGATTTTTTTTTTCTTTTCTTTGTCATGCATTTTCATCTTAGCTTCTTCTCTCTCTCTCTCTCTCTCTCTGCATTTTTCCTTTTTTCTCTCTCTTTTATCTCCAATCTCTCTTTCTCACTTCTTTCTACTTCCTCACCTCTTCCCCTTTCAGTTTTTCTTTTTTTTCATTATTCCATTCACTCTCTCTCTCTCTCTCTCTCTCTCTTGAACCTCAGCCACTTAACCCCTTAGCTCAAGACGATTTTATCCAGCTCAGGGAAGTTATTGTAAATGGTAAATGGGGATTACACACATCCCCTCCCCTCCCCCCCCGTTCCAAAAATCACTATTTAACTGAACAAAATCATCTGAAAATTGCGAAAAAGTATAAAAACAAAAAACACACTGAAGGTATCCTGCGCCTCTCGGGAACTCATCTTGTGAGGACGCTCCCTAACGCCTTTTCCTAAGCTATTTGTTTATTGCACCTTAGTGTCCTCATCTGTGTTACATAAATCCTTCCAATATCCCCACACTCTGCATAAATAACGTACAGGAGAATATTAACCAACCATGTCCAAAAATAAATAGCAAAGGAAGAGGTGTTAGGGAGCTTGATTAACGAACGAGAGTCCCAGTGCCTCGTAAAGCTTGCAATTGAAGGGTTGGAGGTTGTGACGGCCGCTAGTAACCGTAAAGCTTGCAATGGAAGGCTGTGTACGAGTCTTTACTGGCGTCTTGCAGTCTGTTCAGGGGGGTTCGTCAACAGCGCTTCATTTGAAACTCGCGTTTTGGAAGGACGGCTCAGTCTGCTGGTTTGGGCGCGATAGTGGGGCTAAGAAATGAGAAAATGACTCAGGGTAGATACTGAAAACACCGACTGAGCCGTCCCCAGAACACGAGAGAAATGGCCTGTCGAAATTGAGCGTTCAACATGGACCCCCTGTATATCCTGCAGTTGATTCTTGGAGTTCGAACCAGCGTCACAGATAAATTCCTGTCCCACCATCACTATATACAAACTTAGAACTGATATACCAGAATATATGCCTGGTGGCCAGTCTGTAGCTGCTTCTTAGAGGTTTCAGTCGCTACCACCATCTTGTAGAAGTTTTCGGTGATGTTTTGGGGTATGTCCGTTCTCCCGTCACCTCTTAGTGATTCACACCACTGCCATCGCCTTGCAGAACTTAGAGCTGGGAGGAGTGTAGTAGTTTTTTGGGGGATTACACCAGTGAAAAAAAATCCTTGGTCACTCGTATGGATTAGACCAAACTGTTTATCCACTTCCTATCTGTCAATTCTGTAAAGGGAGGCCACAGACAAATCGCCTCAACATCACTTTGTCCTGTCATTTGCCTGCCCTTCGTCTAGCTCACACACACCCTCCCTCATAGTCCCTTCACTCCATTCCCCCATCTCATCTTTGGTCTCCTCCTCCTCTCCCCTTCATCACACTTCTGATCAGTCTCATATCTCACTCCATGCCATCCCTCCATCTTACCCTTGGCCTCCGACTACACATACACTCCCTCGCCACTCCTCACCACTACCACCTAAAATTCTGGCCAACCATCTTGTAGAACTTAAAGTTGAAGGGTCTGTAGAAGTCCCTGAGGGTGTTGATGGTGGCCTGGGAGACTGTAGGGTGGGAGCGGCCCTTGGATGAGCCTAGGCAGTGGGGTCGCCCTGTCTTCTCCCTCATCACTAGGCACGGGAAGCCTTTGGTCACGTTGAAGAAGAAGTGTTTTTCCATGATGACCTTTCGTAGACCCAGAAATTCCTGTTGGGGAGATGGGGAGAAGTTAGTTGTAGATAGGTAGACAGATAGACAGGTAGATAGAATGACTGATAGATAGATAGATGAGGTGGATGACAGTAGGATAGTGTTTGTTTGGATACATGGATACGTACTGTAAATGGAAATAGAGGATGAGCAATTTCTCTCTCTCTCTCTCTCTCTCTCTCTCTCTCTACTAGACACAGAAAGCATTTGGTTATGGTAAAGAACAAGTGCTCTTCCATTTTCACTTGGCGTAGTCTTAGGAATTCCTGTGAAGAGAGGATAGCGAGCCAGTGAGCAGATAGATAGACGGATAGATAGATAGATAGATAGATAAAGAAAGCAGATGAATAGACTAGCCTATGGATGGAATGGTGGTGTGTTTTTCTGTTGATACTCTGCTCAGTCGAAAAGATGAGTGTTGCAGAGAGCAGTGTTTGAAGGAGTGTTGCAGAGAGCAGTGTTTGAAGGAGTGTTGCAGAGAGCAGTGTTTGAAGGAGTGTTGCAGAGAGCAGTGTTTGAAGGAGTGTTGCAGAGAGCAGTGTTTGAAGGAGTGTTGCAGAGAGCAGTGTTTGAAGGAGTGTTGCAGAGAGCAGTGTTTGAAGGAGTGTTGCAGAGAGCAGTGTTTGAAGGAGTGGAAAAATCACAGTACCAAACTTACCATTGACAAAACGAAAGCTCAGTGACAGACGAAAAGTTTAATGAGAATATTTTTAGAGACAATTGTTTACTGTCTCAATGGATTACTAGAGGGAGACTTAGACAGTGGCGCGTTTGTCTTCAAGGAGTACACACACACACACACACACACACACACACACACATCTAGTTATGGACAAAGAAGAGTGAGTCGTCATTATAGGTCTGCCTATGTATGTCTTGGATTTACTTGGTAGGTGCTGGCGACCATCATCCACTACTTCTTCCTTAGCCTTTATCAGTCTTTTTCTGTGCCTACCCTCCTGTCTTCCTATCTCTCCCATCTTTCCTGTCACTTCTTATTGCTTTTCTTTCCTTTACAGGTGGCTTTACATTGAGTAACAAGCCAAATGGTTTCCTGTAAGCCAAGAAACCATTTACAACGCTGGGTGATAACCATATAACCAAACCATACGTTCTTACTAAGTGTCAGCAAGTGGGTTGGTGGAGGGTTAGTGCCCCTCCCCGTAAAACAAATAACTCAAAGTCAAATGGCCACTCCTTACGGGATTATGGCGTCTGGCAATAGATAGATAGATAGATAGATAAACAGATAGATAGATAGATGTATATATAGATAGATAAACAGATAGACTGATAGATAGATAGATAGATAGAAAGATATAGATAGATTGATAGACAGGTAGACTGATAGATAAATGGATAGATAGATAGATGGATAGATGGATGGATGGATGGATGGACTGGTGAATAATACATAAGCTGTGTACAGGGTCGTCCATATATAGCGCTCCTCTTCCACTCCGCCAGGTGGTCTCTCGTGTGTTGTGGGGACGGCTTAGCGTTATCAATGTCTAACTTGAATATTTTTTACCTTTTACTCCCACAGCTACACCCACGCCCACTCCAGCAGACTGAGCCACCCCTGCAGCACATAGAAAACATCAGTCAAGTTTCTAGTGTTTAAGATGCCAGCTACTGTGGCCACTGGTAGTATAGGAAGCTTCGTAACGCCTCTGTCTTAGCGATTTATTTTGCCTGTTATATCTTACTATTCTCTCATGTGTTGCTTATACTGTCCTAACATCCATATTCTTTGCATCAGTAACACATAGGAGGATACTGGAACTGTCTCTCTCTGTCTGTATTTCCTACTTCCTATGACCTCCAGTCTTTCAAACGCAGTGTGTCCAGGCATCTCGAAATGAACGGATCTTCAATTTGGCTCTCTTTCGTAGTGTTTTTGTTTTTGTTTTTTTTTTTCTTGGAAGGAACGGTTTGCTGGCTCCTCGCTTTTGGTTCCTTCCTCCTTGCATAAAAAAAGACTAAATCGCTAAGAAGAAGGAGTTACGAAGCCCCACATACCCGCTGACAAGACAACGCAAAGACTCATCACAGGACACCACACACGGAATGAAATATTGATGAGGAAAAACTGCAGTACTTTCACCTTAACTTGGCTCAGATTTTCATCCTTTTGTAACTTGATCCCTGTATATCAGTGGCCAAATATAGACAATTCAGTGGTTCTACATCCTTACCACAGGACTTCTTTGTGACTAGCATCATACCCTATCTAAAGGTACTGCTACAACTCAGCATTCAAGATGGAGAGATGGCAATTTTAGGCCAAGTTAGAGTGAAAAGAGTATAGATCAGTAGCATGGATAGGATGGAGTGGAGGGTGGAAGTGTGGGTAAGGATAGGATGGAGTGGAGGGTGGAAGTGTGGGTAAGGATAGGATGGAATGGAGGGTGGAAGTGTGGGTAAGGATAGGATGGAGTGGAGGGTGGAAGTGTGGGTAAGGATAGGATGGAGTGGAGGGTGGAAGTGTGGGTAAGGACAGGGTGGAGTGGAGGGTGGAAGTGTGGGTAAGGATAGGATGGAATGGAGGGTGGAAGTGTGGGTAAGGATAGGATGGAGTGGAGGGTGGAAGTGTGGGTAAGGATAGGATGGAATGGAGGGTGGAAGTGTGGGTAAGGATAGGATGGAGTGGAGGGTGGAAGTGTGGGTAAGGATAGGATGGAGTGGAGGGTGGAAGTGTGGGTAAGGATAGGATGGAATGGAGGGTGGAAGTGTAGGTAAGGATAGGGTGACAAAGACTGGATGTGTACAGGAGGGTGGAGTGGGGGAAGGAAGGACTGAAGATGTTAGGATGCCGTTGAGACAGACAGACAGACAGAGTTGGAGTGTTGCCAGCGTCACATCAACGTGGGCTGGAATTGACTTGTTGAGCTGAGCTGTTAGAGTAAAGAGAGAGAGAGAGAGAGAGAGAGAGAGATCAAATCCCAGACTTTTTTTTACAAAGTTTTGAGAGTGGGTGGGGAGAAGGGGGGGTAGGAGGAGGGAGACGGAGGGAAGGGGGAGGGAAAGAGGGAGGGTGGAGTTGTGGAGAGAGAGAGAGAGAGAGAGAGAGAGAGAGAGAGAGAGAGGCATGGAAACAATGAGGGAAAGAGAGAAGAGAAGAACAGGAAGAATTATAGGAGAGAGAGAGAGAGAGAGAGAGAGAGGGAGGGAGGGCGAGAGAGGCTCGGATTAGAGAAAGGAAGGCAAGAAACGAAAGGGAATGAAGATGGAAAAGGGGAAGGAAAAGAGAATGTTGAAAGAGAGGAAGAATAGAAGGAAGGAGAAGGAAGGTAGGATGTCGAGAAGCAGGAGGAAAGGAGAGAGAGTATGGAAGCGATCGAAGGAAGGAAGGAAGGAGCATGAAAGAGGAGAGAAGGAAGAAGAGTGAACGAGGAAAGAAGGAAGAAGCGTGAAAGAGGAAGGAAGGAAGCGGCGAGAGTAAGGAAGGGCGGAGTTAATCGATTCTGTCCGTCTCATCTCAACCTAACCCACGTTATCCTAATCCCAACCACACTTAATCTTAACCTAAACTAACCTAACCTAACCTAACCTATCCTAACCTACCATAACCTAACCTAACCTATCCTAACCTACCATAACCTCTCTTAACCTAACTCATCCTAACCTACCACAACCTCTCCTAACCTAACCCATCCTTAACATTTACCACAACATTAACCTCAGTCCTAACCTAACTCAGTCCACTCATGATTCAACCTTCCCTCATTTAACTTTTACATCTTACCAAACCCAACTCACCTTTAGCCTTACCTTTAATTCTGTAGCTGAGAAGGGTTTATAAAGACGGGCATAAAATCGTTTGCCATAAATTGGATTATGATGTAAAGTTGTATATGTTTGACCAGTATGTTAAAGTGTGTGTGTGTGTGTGTGTGTGTGTGTGTGGTTCGTAGCCCTTCTGTTGTGCGTAGTTGTTAGTGTTTTTCTCAATGTTGATGATGATGATGATGACATTTGTTGTCGTTGTTGTTCCAGTCTCATCTGAACGTGAACCCAGTGGACTGCAGGCTGAAGCATCCCTTTACCCACAGCTCACCATCTTCCTTTAGGTGGATAGGGAGGGAGTCGAGGGACCTTTGTATAACCGAACAGTTTCACCTCCCAGTTATATCGGTGTTACCACGTGAGGGTTGTACGTAGCAAAAATAATAGGAAAATCACCTGACGTTAGCAATGAAACACTATCTACCTGCCTATATGTCTAACTAGGAAAGAAATTCTACCTGTCTATCTATCTATCCGTCTATCTCGTAAGGGATGGCCACAGTTAAATTGCCTTGACGTTGCCCTGTTCCCTGCTATATCATCTTTGGTTTCCTTCCTCCCCCCCTCCTCTCCCCCTCCATTTCACTTACTCAAACTCTTCTAGTTAGTCTCTCATTCTCCATCAACTCCACATGGCCAAATCATCTCAAAGTATTTCTCTCAACACTTTCAATCGCATCCACATCAACACCACAACGCTCCTTTACTTCCTCATTTGTCTGTCTGTCTCTCCACGTAACTCCACATGCTGCACTCAGGTAACTCATTTCCACAGCTCTCACTCTGATCTGTCCTGCCAAAAGTAAATATTTCCCAGCCAAAGGGGAAGCCGAATCCTAACCTTGTCCTAGCTTAACCTAGCCTAAGTCTACTAAACTCAGCCCCAAATCATACTTTAGCCTAGCTCAACCCACCCCAAATCCACTTAACCCAGCCCTAAATTATACCTTAACCTAGCCCAGCCTAGCCCAAGTCTCCTAACCTAGCCTAACCTTCCCCAAATCTGCTTAACCTAGCCCATCCCAACCAGGTCCACTTAACCCTTAACCCTTAATCTAGCCCAGCCTCGCTCAAGTCCACTCAACCCAGCCCTATATCAGACCAAAGCAAATCAGATCAAGCTTACCCAAACTCAGCCACATCTACACAAGGCCAGTGATATCAAATGAGACTCACCCAGACCATCCAAATGTACTCAGACCTTACTATGTTACTACAGACTTGCCCAGACTTACCCAGATCTGCCCAGACTCACCCAGATCAACCCATAGTCACCCAACTCACCTAGATCAACTCATAATCTCCCGAAATCACTCAAATCCACTCAAATATACTCAAACTTACCCAGGTCAACAGTCATCCAAACTCACCCAGATCAACCCATAGTCACCCAACTCACCTAGATCAACTCACAGTCACCTGAAGTCACTCAAATCCACTCAAACTTACTCAGGTCAACAGCCATCCAGACTCACCCAGATCAACCCACAGTCAATCAGGCTCACCCAAATCAACCCATAGTCACCTTAAACTCACCCACACCCAATCAAGCTCACTCTAATCAACCTATAGTCACCCAAACTCACCCAAGCTCACTGAAATTAACCCAAGTCACCCAGACAAACCCACACTAAACATATGTACTCAAACTCATTCAAATCTACCCACACTAAGCCACATTCACCCAAAGATACTCAGACTTACCCAGATTCACCCGTGTTCACCCAAACCAACCCACAACCACACAACCATACCCAAACTAACCATGTGTACCCAAACATACTCAGATCTATCTACACTATACCTCTTTCACCTAAACTTGGCGCAGATTATCGTCCTTTTGCAACTTAGTTCACGTAGTTTAGTGGCAGAATAAGACAATGCTACGGCTATACATGCATTCCATAGCACTGCTTCGTGACTAGCATCATATTCTCTCGTTTATCCAGTGTTATAACTGCATTCAAGGTGGAGAGTTGGCAGTTTTAGGCCAAGTTAGAGTAAAAACAACAAATACCTGGTGTACTTAAATGGAGAATGAAAGACTGACTAAGAGGGTGTTTGTAGGTGAAGTGGAGGGAGGGAGATTTTTTTTTTTGGGGGGGGATATTCGTCCCAGTTGAACTGGGACACGGGCAAACAAAGAGCCCGTCACAGTTGCACATATAGTGCTCATTCCGAAATTAACGTGGTGGAGGGTAGTCCCTAAACATGTTAAGTAAAACATTAAAAGGTGCCCTGGCAACAATGCCAGCAGCATCCGTAAATTCATCGCCCGATCGGGCATGGCCACCATCGGGGCAAGACCTTAGCAGAGATGTAGCGGGGCAGTGAAGGAGGTAATGTACGAGAGGCACATCGGACCTGGCCAAGCAATGAGGACACGGATCAGGCTCCGTACCAGCGATCTGTTTGAAGCAGGGGAACCCCAGGCGCAATCTCCATATTCTCGCTACTAAATAATTAGGCAGGCCCTTAGGAGGCAGGAGGGGAGAGTATGATGTAGCAGTGGCATACCAGTCCGCAGAGCTAGAGCCCTCCGAGATGCAGAGTTGGTGTTCCTACCGGGACAGCCTGCCTATGGTTGCCTTTAGTGCTCCAAGAATGTATAAGGGGCTGTTGCAGAGGGGGAATGTTATCTCTGGATGAGAGCAGGCAGTGCGTGCCGCATCATCAGCTCTTTCATTGCCAGTAATCCCGACATGACCTGGGAGCCAGTGAAGTATAATAGTGGCTCCCCTTTGGACAAGAAGAGTTGCAACAGTGTAAATTGCTGTTAGGAGGAACACATTATCATGGAGGGAGAAAGAGCATAGCCGTTGAAGGGAGGAAAGACAGTCCGTATGGATAATGGCACGTTTATAATGGTGGTGATGAGCATGGCACAATGCACCCAAAATGGCTGCAAGCTCTGCTTGGAAGGCAGACACTCCTGGGGAGAGGCGCCATGATTCAACCAAATTCCCCACAACAAAAGCAGATCCAGCAGAGCCATCAGGAGAAACAGAGCCGTCAGTAAAGTAGGTGGCCGAACCCGGGGAGTCTAAAGCAGCCACCCAACTAAGACCATCCTGACGAATCATGGCAGGAATAGAAGAGCGAGGTTTGGCCTCTGATGGACTGATGATATGGAAAGGGAGTGGAGTCCAAGGTGGTGGATCTTCAAAGCCAGGGAAAGGAGAATCAGGGTCTTGGCACAAGCTTGGAGTAGCTCCCAAATTGTGAATGGTGGCAGCTGTGGTACGGACCCAGTCACGTTGAGGGAGCGCCTCAGGTGGACGGCCCAAAAGTTGTTTGAGCAGGGTTGAGACAGGTAGATCAGGCCGGCGCTGCACCAGCTGGAGTGTGATTGTTGCTGCGTGTAGCGCAATGCGGTGCGTCAGTGATGGCAGCCCACTCTCCAAACGCAAATTCACTAGACGGGTCCAAGGTGGAGCTCCGAGCATGATATGTAGAGCATTGTTTTGTAGAACTTCCAAAGACTTGGAGATAGGTAGGGAGAGACCAGTCAAACAGATTGCTCCGTAGTCCACCAGGGATCGTATGGAGTGAATGTAAAACGTGCGGAGGACAGAAAACGATGCCCCCAAGCTCCTTTTTGAAAGGTACCGGAGAGCAGCGAGGCGGGTGGAAACACATTCCCGCAAGTATCTGACGTGGCTTGCAAAGGTTAGGCCCTGGTCATACCAGACCCCCAGATACTGGTGTGTAGTGACAAGAGTAAGCTGGTGGCCCCCGAGAAGCAATGGAAAGTCTGGGGGACGGAGGCCGAATGGCAGTCATTTTGTTTTTTCCAGATTGATTTTCAATCCAAGCTTGTTGCATTTGGCATGGAGTCGAGACAGGGCATAGTACGCCTGGGAGAAGCAATCTCGGCGTGTGAAAACCAGGGCCAAATCATCTGCATAGCAGAGGAGAGAGATGCTTGGCCCATAATCGACGGTTAAGAGCCCCTCCATTAAGATGTTAAAAAGAAGAGGGCTTAAGACACTCCCCTGGGGGGTGCCATTGGGATGGAGACGAAAAGCTGAGAGATGCCCCTGAAAACGGACCCCCGCAGATCGATCATGGAAAAAATCCTTGATCCAAGATAGGAGCCTGCCTCCTACACCCCTTGCTGCAAGAGCCGCAAGTATAACAGTGGGGTTTGCCAGTTCAAATGCCTTTTCAAGGTCGAGGAAGACAGCCATTCCCTTTCCTCCCCTCAGCTCCCCAAGGAGAGACGCAAGGCAATGAGTGGTACTCCTGCCAGGATGGTAAGCGTAAATCCTTGGGTGCAGTGGTCCCAGCCACCAAGCAAGACGAGCCCGCACAACCCTCTCTGCTGTCTTGGCAACACAGCTGAGAAGGGAGATGGGGCGCATGGCAGCGGGATCATGAGGCTTCGGAATCGGGTGAATGACAGCCGCCTTCCACGACCTCTGCAGACGCCCCTCAGACCACGAGAGGTTAAGCAGATCAAGCAGTTGCTTGCTACCACAATCTCCAGCGTGTGATAGAACAGAGTATGTGAGCCCGTCAAGCCCCGGCGCAGTGTCCTCCCTGCGTTGCAGAGCTTTCTGAAGCTCCCCACTGGTGATTGGACAGTCAGCAGGGTCAGGCCTATTACACGCTGCCTGGATAGCTACAACACGAGAGGGGGACAGCTGCGCCTGCAGGGCTCTGACAGACTGCGGGAGATTGGAAGATGCAGAGCGGTCGGCGAAGTGCTGAGCAAGACGGCTGGCCTCAGCGGCAGGGTCAGGATGGGAGGGAGGGCGAGGAGGGTGTGGATCAGAGATGGACCTGATTCTCCTCCACATCTCGTGGAGAGTGGAGTGAGAGTCTAGGGTACGACACCATCTGATCCACGCCTCCTCCCTAAGGCGGCACTTCTCAGAAGTCACATGCCGTGTAACAGCAACCAGGTACCGGCGGTGCGGAGATGTACGGCGCCGTCGGTACTGCTTGTGCGCCACATTGAGCCTCCAGTTCAGTTCCTTGACCCTGTCGCAGTAGATCCAGCCGTCTCGGTAGCATCTTGTCGAGCGCTGCCACAACGGGATAGCAAGAGAGGCAGCTTGTGCAAAAGTACTTGCTACCTGATCTGCTCTGCTCTCGAGGTCTGAGGCAGGAGGGGATGTCTCAAAGGCCGTTGTGAGAGCACGGGCAAAGGCCGTCCAGTCCGCCCAGTGTAGGTCCCACCGTGGTGGTGGAGGTGGGGGCGGCGGGAGGGGAGCGAGAGGCAGGTCAACCATAAGGGCAAAGTGATCACTCGCAAGGTGGGGGTGGAGTGACCACGACGCCAAGGCCGCAAGTGGTGCTGACACAAGGGAGAGATTGAGGCGACCTCCCCGGATGTGGGTGGGTTCTGCCACATCATTTAATAGGGAGACACCACCCATCTCCTCCAGAACCAAAGAGATGTGCCGTCCTGCTTCATTAGACTGAAGAGGCGAAGATAGAAAGGCGTGGTGGGCGTTAAAGTCGCCCCCAATGTACACGGCTCCCCTGGCAGCCTGGGAGAACAGGTCTTCCAACTCCAGGGTGCCCCTTTGGCTCCAGTATACATTATATACCGTCAGGGGCGACGTAGCCAGATGGAGAACCACGCCCTGGACCTCCACATCAGGTCCACAGAAAGGAGGGGGCTCACAATCCGTGCACGCAATGTGGTCCTGAACCAGAACGGCACATCCCCGTGTGACGCCACGAACATACGGAAGGAGATGGGTGGTGTACACCGAGAGACAAAAAGTGGTATTATCCGGGAGCAGGGTCTCTTGTAGGAGAATTACATGAGGACGGTCCCTGGCAGCCGCCTCCTGAAGGTGGGCGAGCTTGCTCCATGCCCCCAAAACAGTTCCACTGTAGGACTCGGAGGCTGGCAGCGGTGTCTGGCACTGAGGATGATCTGTCTGGAGGCCAAGGGCCATGCGTTCTTCCTCGATCGCTGCTGTGGCTGGTGTGAATCCCGAAGGAATGTCGACTGGCATACGAGGGCAAGGCAGAGGAAGCTGGGTGGGAAGCGGCTCTTCCACAGTTGTCTGTGTGGAAGGTGATGCAGGAGGTACCAGGGAAGAAGAGCGCGGGTGTTGTTTGGCCTCCACCACTTGGTCTATGATGACGTTCACCGCCTGTACCAATGGTGCCATTTCCAGAGGCCTGCCGAGAAGCGTCCCTAGCATCTGAGCCAAGCTCGTAGCAATTTCCGTCCCCAGCGTACGCAATTCTTCACTGGTGAAAACTATGAGAGGAGAGCCCGTGTTGTGAGACATAGGTGGAGTAAACTCCTCGACTGTCTGTCGAACTGGGGGGGGAAGAGGGTGATGGACCTCTGCAGTCGTCGTGTGACGAGTGAGAGCAGGTTGGAGGGGCGGAAACGCTGCCTTGTCTAGCGCTGGGGGTGCTGTCGTTGCTGGACGGCGTTGCTGCCCCCAAATGAAAGTTCCCGGAGGTGCCGGTTTGTTGCTGCTTGCCTGTTTCTCCTTCACCCAGGTAACTTGGCGTTCTCGCCCTCGATTGACAAGAGCAACTCTGGTTGGGCAGCTGGGGTGCCACGCATGATGTTTTCCCGAGCAGTTGGGGCAACGGGTAGAGACAGCTTCCTTGGCCTTGTACTTGGCCAAGCACCTCTCCGTTTCGTGCGGGCCGCTGCATCCCACAGACTGTGGCCCGGTTGCAAGTGGCTCTGTGGTGCCCGTATCGCTGGCATCTGTAGCAACGGAGTGGCTCCGGGGTGAAGGGGCGAAGGTGATATTCTCCCCAGTTCCCCAGGTCGATCACAGGGATCAGAGGACCCCGCAGGTTGACGATGACCTGCCGAGTCTCCTCCCTGGTCAGCGCTTTCTGGCAGCGGGTTGCCTCTTCGACCTGAGGGTGCTGAAGCAGTATCTCCATAGGCATTCACAAGGGATAACCCATGACAACTGCCTTCATAGACTGTTGGCCGGGCGTCAGCTCGACTATCTTGACAGGGCAGGCCTCATCCTGCAGAGCTGTTCTCAAGAGGTCGTAGGCTCCCTCGTCCTTCGGCACCAACACCGAGCTTCCATCCCGACCTATCAGGCTGAAGCAGCGTAGCCCTGGCAGGTGACGCTCTAGTGCAGCCACGGCGTCGAAATTCGTCACATGCCCGTCCTGTACCGGCACACGGAAAGCTGGGAATGCAGAGTGTGGCAGCAGACGCACAGCTACTGACACGGAGGGACGAGCAGCAGAGGGACCCCTGAGGGGAGGCTCAGTGCGTACTGCCGGAGAAGGGCCGTTTCCCTGGCGACCACGCCTCGATCCCTTGCGTACCACGGGGGTGAAACCCTCATCATCATGCAGAGCAGGATCAGCAGAGGGGGAGATCTGGGTTGCAGCAGGAGCCTCCGACGGGACCTCCAGCCGCTTGAGAATACGAGGAGACCTAGCCGGCCTAGGCTCGTGAGAGGGTGCGCAGGTGGGAGCGCAAGGCTGCGGACCGAGGGCTCGGTTCACGGGGGTGCCTTGCCGTGGATTAGGGCTGGCAACTGCACGTAGGGAAGCTGAAATGCCCTTGGTGGAAGAGAGAGAGGGTGGAGCAGGTGCAACCTCCTCCATAGCCTCATGTCAGCGGCCTGCCTTAGCAGAACGGGTAGAGGCACCACGTGAGCGAGGTACCACTCCCGTAGACTTTGGTAGAGAGGGGTCAGCACAAGAAACCTCGTGAGCTGACGAGTGGGAACTTGAGTCGGAAAAGTGACGCTCCCGCTTCGTGCCTGTAGCAGGACATGGGTTGGAGAGCCTCGACTGAGGGAGCGGGAGGCGGGAATGCCCCTGGGGTCTAGGGATGCTAAATCCCTTCATACTGCTCACAGAAGCGGCAAAAAAACTCAGTCAACACACACACACACACACCTCACACACACAACCACTCGAAACAGCACAAAAGAAAACAACAAAAGTGGCCAAGGTCCCTACAGTGACGGGCAACCTATGATCCCCGCCCTCTAAAGGGCGATGGGAGGCCCCGCCACTGTCCCTTTCGGGTCTTCCCTAAACTAACAGAGCCGCCCTCACTGCCTCCTATAACCGGGCCCTAAAGGCCCCTCTTCATGGAAGTGCCCTAACGGCACCCCTTCAGGGTTCGGCGTCGTACTACAGTGAGGGACACTAACGGCAGGCCAAAAAAAAAAAAAAATACCCACACACACACACACAGTCACAAACACACACACATTCCCACTCACACCCAGGCAATCGGAGACTAAGTCCCAGAAAAACCTGGAAAACAGCAAAAAATCCTTCCTCAGCGCCAGAGACTAAGTCCCTAAACAGGCAAAAAGCGAGGAAAACGGACGAAAATCGCCACGAGTAAATGAAGCAGAGTTCAAATCTCGAGACAGATCGGCCAGACCTCCACACCCGACAAAGTCTGAGCTAGGAGTGGGAGGGAGAGGGAGGGGGAGACCGGGGATGAGGCGGAGGGATGGAGTTGAGAGGTATATGAGAGAGGGGGGAGTGAGTTGGAGGAAGGGCAGTCAAATGGAGGATGACAGAGCGACTGGAGGCGTTTTGTCTGCGGCCACCCTTTGCGGGATGAGGGCGTCAGGCTATAGATAGATAGATAGATTTAAACGTACTCAGACTCACCCAAATTGAGCCTAAACTCACTTGAACCATGCAGAGCTCAGCGGCTGGGTCCCGTACCAGGTTTTCCCCACTAACAACGTGTATGGACGCCCTGGGGAAGTAGTCCAACCATCGCTGTAGGTGTCTGGCGTACAACCCTCCGCTGATTGGCCCCCAGTCGGAGTTAACCAGACCCAGGGACGCCCTCACGAACGCCAGCTCCTCGAACGGACGCCGGGACCTGTGCTTACTGCAGGAGAGAGACAGGTGAGGCACTGTACGTGTTTAATATGGACATTTATTGGCAAACACTCTATCTAACTATCTATCTATTGCCAGACGCCTTAATTCCGTAAGGGGTGCCCACAAACAAATCGCTTCCATGTCGCCCTGTCCCCCCCCATTTCACTTCCTTGCTCCCAGCTCACACATCCCTCTCTCATATACCTCTCCACTTCATCCCTCCATCTCATCCTTGGCCTCCCCCTCCCTCTTCCCCATCCACCTCACTCACATACATTCTCATCAGTCTCTCACTCTCCATCCTCTCCACATGGCCAAACCACTCAGTGTGTTTCTCCTAACACTTCCTATCACATCCACATCCACATGACAATGCACCTTCACTTCCTCATTTGTCAGTCTGTCTCTCCATGTGACTCCACAATAACATGCTCCTCTCAAATAACTCATCACCTTCAACACATTCAACACACTCAACGCCCTCAACACACTTAACACACTCAACACACTCAGCACCCTCAACACACTTAACACACTCAACACACTCAGCACCCCTGTTATTCTATGCCAGACCCATACAAGGCAGCTGGACACGTAAAACTCATCACATCATCACACAAACATCATAAGACTTTCCTCAGCAACATCCCACCTCTAGATCCCATACAAGGCAGCTGGACACATAAAACTCATCACACCATCACACAAACATTACAGGACTCCCTTCAGCAACATCCCACCTCTAGATCTGGGTTGGGTGGAATTAGGTGAAGCGCTGTACGTGTTTAATATGGACATTTATTAACCGACACTCAGCACCCCTGTTATTATATGCCAGATCCATACAAGGCAGCTGGACACATAGCAACAAACTCTCATCCCTTTTCTGTCCAACTCTCTGATGCAAGAGTTAACCGTTACTCCCAGTCCCTCATGTATGCAACAGGTCAACTCTGGAGCTGTCTCCCTCTGTCTGTATTCCCTGCTTCCTATGGTCTCCAGTCTTTCAAACATAGTATGTCCAGGCATCTCGAATGAACGGATCTTGAATTTGTCTCTCTTTTGTAATGTTTTTGTTTTTGTTATTTCTTGGAAGGAACGATTTGCAGGCTCCTGGCCTTTGGTTCCTTCTTCCTTGCATAAAAAAAAAAAAACTCATCACACCATCACACAAACATCACAAGACTTCCTTCAGCAACATCCCACCTCTATATCAGGGCTGGGTGGCATTACAGATGACACGTGCCCAGTTTGTATACTTGTCCCACACAGCATAACACACATATATTGATTCACTGCACGATACTCTATTTATCTATCTACCTATATACCTAAGCTGCTTCCACCTAGGAAAAGGAGGTAGCCGAGACAGGACGACACACTCCCAATTTACTCATCTACTCAAACACATTCATTCGCATCTTAGCCCCAATACACGCAGACACAACATCAGTGGTGTAGGGAAAACATGGGACGACCTTATTGAGGCAGCTGCTTACCTGCGGTCGACGGGTCTGCTAGGCCAAGCATGATCGCGGTAGAGCAACAACAACAGCAGCAGTTGGCTTCATTTTACTAGCCTATCTTCATTACACTCTTTTATCTTCGTATCATAGTTTTTCGTCCTTTAGCATCTTATGTACCATAGTTCAGTGACAGAGTAAGACAATACTATGGCTCTGCTTCGTTTTCCTAGCACTTCTTCGTGATTAGCACCATATTCTAGCGTAAACCTCTAGCTACAGCCCCCTCGAAAACCAGCTGCTTACACGAACCCCGCGATCTGTGTTACTGAGAGAGGAAAAAGACGTGAGATAGACAGGATTACTATCTATCTATCTGTCTATTGCCAGACGCCTTAATCCCGTAAGGGGTGGCCACAAACAAATTGTCTCCATGTCGCCCGGTCCCCCGCCATTTCATTGCCCTGCTACCAGCTCACACGCCCCTCTCTCATATACCCCTCCACTCCATACTTCCATCTCATCCTTGATCTCCCCCCTCCGTCTCCCTCCCTCCATCTCTGTCACATACACTCTCCTCGTCAGTCTCTCACTCTCCATTCTCTCCACATGGCCAAACCACCTCAGTGTGTTTCTCCTAACGCTTCCTATCACATCCACATCCACACCACAACGCTCCTTCGTCCGTTTATAAATTTAGATCAGTGACACAGTATGGCAATATTAGGGCTTTATATTGTGTTTTCCGTAGCACTTCTTCGTGACTAGCACTGCGTTTTAGTGTTAATCTTTTGCTATTGAACTCAAGATGGCCGACCTCTTAAACGAACGCAGTGCTCTATGCTTACTGGAGACTCAGGAAAGAGAGAGAGAGAGAGAGAGAGAGAGAGAGAGAGAGAGAGAGAGAGGTTTTATTTTCTTTACTAATATTACTTGCCTAATATTACCACCAAAATGAAGAAAATGAGATGCCAAGATAGTGAGACTTGGTGGGATGTGGTGTGTGGTGGTGTGGTATTGTGGTGGTGTGGTATTGTGGTGGTGTGGTATTGTGGTGGTGTGGTATTGTGGTGGTGTGGTATCGTGGTGGTGTGGTATTGTGGTGGTGTGGTATTGTGGTGGTGTGGTACTGTGGTGGTGTGGTATTGTGGTGTGTGGTATTGTGGTGGTGTGGTACTGTGGTGGTGTGGTATTGTGGTGGTGTGGTATTGTGGTGGTGTGGTACTGTGGTGGTGTGGTATTGTGGTGGTGTGATGTTATGGTGGTGTGGTAGTGTGGTGGTGTGGTATGATTTTGAGGTAGTGGTGTACATATTATCTACCTATATAGTGTGTGAGAGAGAGAGAGAGAGAGAGAGAGAGAGAGAGAGAGAGAGAGAGAGAGAGAGAGAGAGAGAGAGAGAGGGAGAGAGGAGATAAGAGGTGAGCAAAGACGTGATGGCGTCAGACCCAGTGAGTGAAGACGTTCCCTCCTCTCTCCTTCCTTTTCTCTTTCCCTCCATCCTTTCCTTCCTCCTTTCCTCCCTTCCTCCCTCCCTCCTTTTCCCTTTCCCTCTGTTTCCCTCCTTGCCTCCTTCCCTGTGTTTCCTTCCTTTCTTTCTTTCTCTCTCCCTCTCCCTCCCTCTCTCTCTCTCTCTCTCTCTCTCTCTCCTGTGTTTTTCTTCCTCCTTTACCTTCCTTTAGCGTTTTTACTGTCGTTTCCTCACCTCTCTTCCTTCTCTTTCACTGCCTTCCTTCCTCCTTCCTTTCCTACCGCGTTCCTTCCCCCCTTTGTGTGTGTGTTTCTCTCTCTCTCTACCTTTCTCCCTTTCTCCCTTCTTTCCTTCCTTCCTTCCTTCTTTCCTTCATTCCCTCTCTTCAGTCAGAGGACTTTATTTTCTTTCTTCCTTCTTCTTTCTTCTTCCCCCTAATATTCGTCTTCTTCCACCCTCTCTCTCTCTCTCTCTCTCTCTCATTGTTAATTCCCTCTTCGTCTCTCCACATTCTGTGCATTGGTAATCCTTTCTTCCTCTTTCTTCCTCCCTCCTTCTCTCCAGCTTAATCTCTCTCCTTTCCTCCCTTCTTTCTTTCCCACCGTTTCCCTTCCATTCTTCCTCCCTCTCCTCTCTCCTCTCCTGCGTCCTTCTGTCTCTTTCTCCACCTCCTCCCCCCCCCTATCATTGTGTGTGTGTGTGTGTGTGTGTGTGTGTGTGTGTGTGTGTGTGTGTGTGTGTGTTCTGCTGTATCTATGTATCTATATGTTTGGATGTATGTATGTATTTTTGTGTGGTACGCATGTACAGGTGTATGTATATAAGTATGTATGTGTGCATATGCATGTATGTATGTATGTATGTATGTATGTGCTTATGTATGTATGTATGTATGTATGTGGTGGGTATACACAAAGGCACGTGTACACACAACACCCATACATTACCCCATCACACCCCTTCCTTCCCCTCCACTCTGCCTTACTCCTATTGTTTGGCGCTGGCGGGGGCTAGATTAACACACTCTCTCTCTCTCTCTCTCTCTCTCTCTCTCTCTCAGCCTAAGAGTGTTCACGTATACGATGCACCATCTTCAAACAGTTTATTTACTGAGACACACACACACACACACACACACACACACACACACATACACACACGCACGCACAGAGAGAGAGAGAGAGAGAGAGAGAGAGAGGGGGGGGGAATAATAGTTTAATCGATAGACATGAGTACATACATACATACATACATACACCGCTACAAAGATTCATACATGAAGTAATGTGTATGATGGATGGATAGACAGACAAAGCGACATAGGGAGGGAGTGTGTGTGTGTGTGTGTATCTGTGTGTGTGTGTGTGTGTGTCTGTGTGTGTGTGTGTGTGTGTGTGTGTGTGAGTGTAGAGTATTTTTACGTGTATGTTTGTATGAGTGCTTATGTCAGGGTGTGTGTGTGTGTGTGTGTGTGTGTATTTGAGAGAAGAATGTGTTTATGTGGAGAGAGAGAGAGAGAGAGAGAGAGAGAGAGAGAGAGAGAGAGAGAGAGAGAGAGAGAGAGAGAGAGAGAGTATAGTGTGTGTTGTCAGGGATACTGGAAAGTGCGTGTGCACGTAATTGTAAGGGCGTGTGTGTATGTATGTAGATTATGTATTTATGTGATATATAAAGCTTTACACACACACACACACACACACACACACACACACACACACACACACACACACACACACACACACACACACACACACACACACACACATCCTAAGTAATTCCTCATACAATAATTATGTACTTTCTGCTTGGATAGCACTTGCACTGAAAGCCTGAAAGGGTTAAAATTGAAAGAGAGAGAGAGAGAGAGAGAGAGAGAAATGAAATGAGAATCTGTGTGTGTGTGTGTGTGTGTGTGTGTGTGTGTGTGTGAATTCTTATGTATGCGTGTGTGTATGTATGTACATATGTATAAATGTAGGGATGTGAGTGTATGATGTATGTCTGCCTTTGTATTGTGGTTATATCCATGTATGTACAGTATGTGTGTCTTACCGCATCTGACGCGGTAAAGAGAGTGAGAGAGGGAGAGAGAGAGACAGAGAGAGACAGTGTAGGAGAGAGAGAGAGAAGCACAAGGATGCTGACACGGTGTTTATATGTATGTACGGTCGCGTAAGCATAACATCCATTGGCCTAGCGGTAATGAACACCAGGCCTTAGAATAGACGCTGTGGGCGAGTGTGGGGGCAGTGTGTGGGTAGTCAGGGACGAGTGAGGGACGAGGTGACGTCGATCCCTGGATTTACTAGACGGAGACTCCAAAAGGGTGGAGTTCAAGCGATGTGCGACTCCATGTCCATCCCGTGAAAGTGTTATTGCTGTGAGAATATTACGCCCGTGAGGGACTAGTGCTGTGTACTTCACACCTCTACCCACACACTGATACTGTAAGACGAAAATTGGACCCGCCACAAGTGAGTTGCCCTTGCTTACTTTAAGAATGTTTATTGATCTGCACGTGGTTGATGTCACGACATAACCCAATTATAAATGTAGGAAAGTAAGGACGAGAATTAAAGCGATATGTGTATACGAAGTAAACTTTGGTAAACTGTAATTATGTGTACGACCAAGTGTTGTAACAATGACAGTGATGCCATTATAGCATACTGAGATGGTAAAATTGCATTTCCAGGTATGACCGAATAAATAGTCGAGTCCAGCTGGGCGGGTTTCATTACCCCGTTTCCCCCTCCAAGAGTGCAGGCAGTTACAGTCATTCCTGGGGTCCGCTGGTGGGGAGAACTGGCCCAACGACGATCTACGACAGCGAGGGGGTTGTTAAAGTCTACGGAGGCGGCCTACCTACGATAGGCGACACCGCCACTCAGGACATCTTGGGTTGTGAGTGGGTAGACTCCACAGGACTGCGAGTGTTGATAAACACCTTTACTCAGGCGACTGAAAGCCAAGCGCTGATACGTTGCGTCTGGTCCATTGTGAAGAAAATGCGTTAGTTTACGTGCTGGGGTAGGAATTTATCGCCCGTGTGCCAAACAATGTTAAATAATCGTGACACATTAAATGTGAGAAATGTGAGTGTAATATTCAGGAGGTCGGTATTGACATTGTAACCTCGCTTATATGCTATAAAGTTGTGAATTAAAAGTAATTAGTGCACCTTGGATATTAAGAGTTGTGATTGATACTAGGCTGTCATAGAGAAGGTTCAGGTGTGCCACTGTACTTTAAGGCTAAGCTCACTGCTCGCTGTCTGGCTGTTTGGAGTGTGATGGGATAAACGTTGTATGAACGAGAGTGTGACTAAGAGAGTTGATTAAAAAAAAAAAAAAAAGGGAGGGGGAGAGAGGGGGGCGGAACCTGAACATACCGGGCAGAACCTAACGTAACATACCAGGCGGAACCCAACCTAACGTACCGGACAGAACATAACAGGCAGAACACATCAGCATGGACAACCCAGAAGGAAAGGAATGTGCAGAACATGACGGGCAGAACATAACCCATGGAACAGCTCAAAGGATAGTCGAGGAGGCCAGGGAAGCAACGGGCAGAGAGGAGTTCGAGACGGAGGCTGCGGGGACGATGATGGAACAAAGAGAGGAGAGGGCCGAATGCTTAGAGAAGTGGCCAGCAGTTGAAGGCAGACTGGGTGAGGCACGTGAGAACGTGTGCATGAGAGTCCTCCTGCCGACTCTGCAAACCCTGCAAGAACAGAACACGGTGATCCATGATCCCTTGACACAGTTGGAGAACTTGATGGGAATGGAAGGGAGGAACGAGACGAGCTTGAGGCCACAGGTGCAGCCAGAGACTATAGCAGTACACGGATGATCGGCAAAGAGGCCAAGATATAGTGATGGCACGGGAGACAAACAAATATGGGAGACTAGGGGAACTCAGCAGGGGGAGCAGGAACAGATGCGAGAGGCCGCGACTCTACATCAAGAAGAGTCAACAGTTAGTGGACAAAGGCCAGGGTGGCAGAGGTCAGGGAATCCGAAACTGACTAGACCAGGAACGGAAGAGCTGACATACGCTGCCCCTATGGGGATGGAGGTGATAGCTTCTGGCTTGAAAGAATTGATTGCTGCCATGAGGTTGCCACAGACCCAACAACCAACCTTCGAAGGGAATAGTCGGAGGGAGTATTGGGAGTTCATTCGTGCATTCGAACAACACATAAGGAGGGCCACAGTCCCAGAGGAATATAAGCTGCAGACGCTCATGTAAGCATGTGCAGTGCCAGCCAGGAACACGCTACAAACAAGCAACTATTTGGACCCAAGAGAGGGTTATGAGAAGGCGATGGCCATATTGGAGGACAGATATGGAGACATACATCAGTATGTCCAAGAGATTATGGAAGGGATACTTGAAGGGCCCATGATCAAAGGTGAGGATGAGGGTGGCCTTAGAAAATTTGCCGATTAGTTGGGGTCTTGTATTTTGAGTCTGGAGACCAATGGGAGATTGGGGGAGTTGCACACCGTTCGCTCGATGGACGTGCTGTCGTGTCGGTTACCTGAGAGGGCACTTATGCGGTATGAGGACGAAACTTTTGCCCACAGCAAACGATAGGGGTATTATCCAGGCATTAAATGGTTGAAAACCTTTATCCTGGAGGAACCAGACAGAGTGTGTGTGAGAAGGAGAACCGAGGAAAGGAGAGCAACCACCAAATGATCCACCGAGGTTGGTGTTAGAGGGAATCCAGATGGGCGTGTGATCGGCTTGGCCACCATTGGTGATGACGAACCTGTGAGTAAGAAAGACATGTGTCGGCTGTGTGTGGGGCTGCACACCCTGGTGGGTTGCAAGAAATTCCGTGCCATGAGAGTAGAAGAAAGAAGGGCCACAGTCAGATGGCTCAAATACTGTTAGGTTTGCTTGAATGATACCCACTTGTCAGCTGAGTGCCGGACCTCAGTATGGTGTGACATAGAGGGTTGCACTTGGAAGCATTCGTGATGGATACACCCGACCGGCCTCACAAGGCAAAGGCAGGAGTCCCAGTACCATTGGGAACCCAGGAAGAGAGACGAAGCAAAACCACAGATGGAGGATGAGAGGAAGCCGAGAGATGATCGTCGTCGATACACTCAGCAGGAACAGGCGCATGGAAGCAAGAAGGGAGTACACCGAGCAGAGCCGGAGAAGAGAAGTGCTTCCTGTGGACAGACTGACAAACGTGATAAGGCAAGCATGGAGGGAACACTTAAGAGGCCCAAGCTCGAAAGGGGCAAAGGCGGGAACAAATGACTCACCACTACGGCAGGGACAACACAGATACATGGGCAGCTTCGCAAGGTGGCGTTGCCCATTACTGAAGTAAAGGTGGCTAGTAAAGGCTCGGATGCTGTAGTCCAGACAAGAGCACTTTTGGACTCTGGCAGCAACCGAATCTTCTGTATGACTCAGTTGGCAAGCAGGTTGGGGGCACCACGGAGAACCATTTGGGTAACACTAGACACTATAACTCAGGTAATGGTGCAGTGAACTGAGGAGATAGACTTAGTAGTTAGCAGAGGGCATTCCCATAAACCGAACTGGAAGATATCGCTGCATGAGGTGATTGTCACTCAGTGACTCCCTGCAACTCTGTAAGGATTCAGTAGCCTCTGTACAGGACATGGCAAAATGGAGTCATTTGGTGGGAATAGAGCCACTGAACACGTACGAAGGTGAGGTGCAACTACTGCTTGGTCTTGATGCTCTGCAAGCATTGATGCCCTTGGAGGTCAGGGCAGGGAGCAGTGGAGAACCCTTTGCAATAAGGATGACGCTGGGATGGACCATCAGCAGACCTGTATGACCTCGTGCTGAGGTGGAAGACAGACCAGAGGAGGTAGGATGTGTGGCTGTAGTGGACTACAATTCTCAGGAAACATGATTGGAGGAGCAAATGAGACAGTTTTGGGAACTGGATGCAAGTTACTTGAAGAAGGGAGATGGCCTGTCCATTGAAGACAATAGGGTGATGAAACTGTGATCAAGCACG
Source organism: Coenobita brevimanus (assembly GCF_032717465.1). Taxonomy (NCBI): domain Eukaryota; kingdom Metazoa; phylum Arthropoda; class Malacostraca; order Decapoda; family Coenobitidae; genus Coenobita; species Coenobita brevimanus. The sequence continues at coordinate 30,238,572 of NC_137044.1, forward strand.
GCGACAAAGGTGATGGGGCACTACCAACTCCCTATACCATTCAGACGAAATCCACCCAAGCTCCCAGACAACAAGTTAATGGCATTAAGGAGGTTAGAGGCCTGAAGAAGAGGGTGCTCAGAGACCCGCCCTTACGCCAGCGCTTCGCAGAAGAGATGCAGCTGCTGCTAGATAAAGGCTATGCCGAATCGGTGTCTCATAATGAACATCACGCAATGCCTCATGTGACCTGGTATCTGCCACTCCATCCGGTGTTAAACCCAAACAAGCCTGGAAAGGTGAGCATTGTATTCGACTGTGCAGCAGAATGTGGGTCAGAGTCTTAAACAGCCAGGTGCTACAAGGGCCTGATCTAAATGACAAACTGCTGGGGATACTCCTCCGGTTTCGCCAAGGATCAGTGGCCCTCATGGCGGACATAGAGGCTATGTTTCACCAGGTCAAGGTAGCTCCGGAACACAGGGACGACCTACGATTTCTTTGGTGGCCAGAAGGGGATGTACAGGGCACCTCCTAACATACCGGATGATGGTACACCTTTTCGATGGAGTCTGGAGTCCGTCATGTGCCTCGTATGCTTTAAAACAAACCTTCCGAGATCACAGAGATGTATGTCCTGACAACGTGGTTGATGCCCAGTGGAATTTTAATGTGGACGACCTGCTTATCTCAGTGCAGTCTGCTGATGAAGGAATAAGGTTGGCAGAACAACTGCGACACGTCACCTTGCTGGGCGGCTTCAGACTCACCAAGTGGGTGAGCAACAGTAAGGAAGTATGTGAATCCATTCCCAAATCAGAGAAACATAAGGGAGTAAAGGAGATCAACATAGAACACAAGCCTCTTCCTGCGGAACGAGCACTTGAAGTAAGGTGGGACCTAGAGAAGGACCTAATGGCAGTGGTCATCAAATGCATTGAGCAAGGGGGGTCAGTTACAAAGAGGGATCTCTTGCATGTAATCAGCTCAGTATATGATCTGCTTGGATTTCTTGTGCCATTCCTCATTCGCGCCAAGGTCATCTTCCAAGAGGAATGCAGGAGGAAGAAAGGGTGGGATGAGGTTATATCTGACAGCAATGAGGTCCGGTGGCAATGGTGGCTGGTAGAATTAACTCACCTCACAGATTTCAGGATACCATGGGGCTATGACCTGAGAGGTGCAAGAGGAATGCCATTTCAACTACATCACTTCTGTGATGCTTCGCAAGTGGCGTAGGGAGTAGTATCATACCTGAGGATCTCAGATGGGACCAGAGATGTTCACTGTGCCTTCATCTACGGAAAGGCCAAGCTGGCTTTGCTTAAACAGCTGACTACACCCCGTCTGGAGTTATGTGCTGCCATGTTGGCTCTCAAGGTTGATGGGACATTAAGGCACGAGCTGTCGGTTGACGTGGGAGGGTTCGTCTTCTGGACAGACAGTGTGATAGTACTACAGTATATGTGTAACACAGAGAGGCGGTTTCACGCGTTAGCAGCCAATCTAGTGGCGGCCATACACGAACAATCAGAAGTGACCCAGTGGAGGCATGTGGGTTCAATACTGAACCCAGCAGATGACGCGACACGAGGACTGAGTTGCTACAAAATGAACAGAGGGTGTAGATGGATTGAAGGGCCCGACTTTCTCTGGCAAGAGAACAATCACTGGCCACAAGAGCCCCGACTTATTCTCAACCTGGGGGCGAACCCATAGGTAAAAGGCAATGCTACAACTATGGCAATGGGGGCTAAGCAAGGAGAAGACTCACTGATGAGATTGTGGTCCAGATACTCATCCTGGCACAGACTGCTGTGGGGGAGTTTTATGGATTAGAAGGTTTTTGTATTGGAGGCAAATGGGAGGACCAAGGCAAGTTGACAAATCAAGACTGAGGGTGAATGAGCTCCGAGCACCTCGAGCGGCAGTGTTGGGTTGTGTTTAACAGGAATATTATGTATCCAAGATAAAGGACCTGAAGGGGCGGGGTGCACTTATGAAAACGAGCCCACTGTTCCCGCTGGATCCGCACCTGGGGGAGGACAGACTCCTCCATGCTGGTGGACAGCTGGAGAAAGCCCCCTTGACGATGGACAGCAAATACCCCGTGCTGTTGCAGCGGGACCACCATGTCATGGAGCAAATAGGAAGAGAAATCCATGAGAACAAGACTTGGCACAGAACATGCACTAGGGGTAATGAGCCAGGAGTTCTGGGTGCCCAAAGGACGAAGGCTGATTGAGCAGGTGCTAAAACAGTGTCTCATTTGTCGCCGAGTCAATTGGAAGGAGTCACTGCAAAGACAAGCTAACCTCCCTGCTGACAGGGTATGCGTGGTGAAGGCACCGTTCACACATATTGGAGTGGACTGCTTTGGACCATTCATCGCAAAGCAGGGTAGGAATCGGGTGAAGCGGTGGGGTTGTCTGTTCACTTGTCTGAACTCAAGAGCCATACACCTGGAGATTCTTGATGGACTAGTCGCTGATTCATTCCTCAACGCAATAATGAGCTTCTCGGCAAAGAGGCGTGTACCAGAGCACATTCGTTCCAACAATGGGAGAAACATGATTAGAGCAAATAAGGAGCTCCAGGCCACAGCTCTCAGCTAGGAAAAGAATGACAAGGTCCACAGTGCATTGTTGAGGAAGGGAATTGAGTGGGAGTTCAATCCATCGATTGCATTGCACATGGGTGGTGTATGGGAGTGACAGATCCGGACAGTCAGGAAGGTCTTGCAAGCAATAGTAGGCATGCAAGTTGTGGACGATGGGCGACTCCACACATTCTTCCATGAAGTGGAGGAGATAGTCAACGGAAGGCCCATCACCCCGACCTCCAATGACGTCAGCAACCTCGAAGCGCTTACTCCACTGCGTATTCTGCACAATAAGATGGTACACCACTGCCTGTTAGGAGGTAAGGCCTAAGAGCCTGTAGGGGACATCTACTGGAAGAGTTGGAAGCATGCACAGTTCCTAGCGGACCAGTTCTGGAAGTGATGGTTGAAGGTGTACTTACCATCTGTATGACAATGCCAGGAGCATTTCAAGCGGCTGCGTAATTTCCAAGTGGGGGACCTGGTATTGGTGACGGATTGGAATGTACCCCATAATCACTGGATTCTGGGGAGACTGGTAGAGGCGAATCCCGGTGATGATGGTGTGGTGAGGCATGTCAAGGTCAGGACGTCCACACGCAAAACCCTAATCCGCCCTGCGAACAAGCTGTGTCTAGTGGAAGGGAGCGGAGAGTAAAGGTGTATATGGTATTGGTCATAACTGACCAACGGGGAGAGTCTTACCGCATCTAACGCGGTAAAGAGAGAGAGAGAGAGAGACAGACAGACAGACAGAGAGAGAGTGTAGGAGATAGAGGCACAAGGATGCTGACACGGTGTTTATATGAATGTCAATCAATCAATCAATCATTTCCTGTGGCACCCTCGGGGATGCATAGGGCCTCGATGAACTCACACCACCACATCCTATCTTGTGCTAACTCCTCAAGATCTCCCCAACACTCATCTCCAGCTTCCCGTCTCATTGTCCTCACCCACGTCTCTTTTGGCCTTCCTCTACCTCTCATACCAAGTGCCACCCACCCTGGTGTACCTCGTACTATTCCCTGTCTCCTATACACATGTCCTAGCCACTTCCATCGTGAGAATCTAACATATTCATCGATCGGCTGCACTCCCGTTATTTCTCTAATTCTACTATTTGGTATCCTTTCCCACCACTTAACTCCTAATATTCTTCTAAGTGCTTTATTTTCAAACACCAAGAATTTATTTTCCATAGTCACTGTGCTGTACCAAGACTCGTGTCCATAAATTAAGATACTCCTAACCATTACCTTATAAAGTTTGATTTTTGTATGAACAGAAAAATTGTTATTATTCCAAATATTTTTAAGCATTCCCATTGCCTGATTAGCCTTCTTTAACCTTTCCTCGAATTCAAAGTTCAAAGAACCATCCTTGGCTAAATAAGTACCTAAATATTTAAACCTATCAACTTGCTTTACAACCATACCTCCAATTACACATTCCTGCGCATTTTCCATGTTCATATTGATTATTTCAGTTTTTCCACAATTAATAACCAAACCCACCTTGCGACCTTCACTCACTAAACAGTCCAACACTCTCTGCATCTCTTCTGGCCCATCACAAATCAAAACTATATCATCTGCATAATCTAAATCCAAAAGTTTCCTGTTCTCTCCCCAAAGTATACCTGCACCGGTTTCTGTTCCAACACGTTTCATAATGTAATCAATGACCAATATAAATAATAAAGGCGATAGAACACCACCTTGAATTACTCCGGACTTGACTTCAAACGAATCACTCAGACAACCATCAACCATCACTTTACAAAATGTGTCCCCATGCATGTTCATAATGACCCTCACAAACTCCTCTGGTATTCCATAATGTCTCATGATCTTCCCCATAGTCTCTCTCGAAACACTATCAAAAGCCTTTTCAAAATCAACAAAACAAAGACTTAACGGTACTCTCATTTCATTAACTTGCTGCATCAAATGCCTAACTATAAAGATATGATCATTGCAACCACGTCCCTTTCTAAAACCAGCCTGTTCATCCCTCAGAATACCCTCAACCACTGGCTCCAACCTATTTAACAACACTCTACTGAAAACTTTCAAAGCTATCGGTGACAAAGAGATTCCCCTCCAATTACCACATTCACTCAGGTCTCCCTTCTTCGGAATTTTAACAATTACACCATTCTTCCAAACTGATGGTAGTAACCCCGTCACCCATATCTTATTGAACAGCTTGGTCAAGATCATTATTAATCTATCCCCCTCCACTTTAAACATTTCCGGAAATAAACCATCCTCCCCTGGTGCCTTGTTATTCTTTAACTGTTTTACTGCTTTCTCCACTTCTGCAAGCCTCAACTCTCCTGTTTCTATATTTAAATCTTCCTGAGCAGACGGTATATCCTCTTCTGGTGGTATTGGTCTATTAAGAACTGTCTCAAAATGCTCTTTCCATCTATTTTTAATATCTCCAGCTTTGGTCAATAAATTTCCTTCCCTGTCTCTAACTGGTATTTCCTTGCGTTTACCTGCATTACCACTCAGTTCTCTAATCGATTCATATGCTATTCTTTGACTCTGTCCATCATTTTTGTTTATTAAGATTTCAGTCTCTGCAACCTTTTCATCCACACATCTTCTTTTATCTCCCCTAGCTAACCTTCTTACTTCTGAATTCAAACTCCAGTACGCAGCTCTTGCTAATTCAATCTCTCGTTCATCAACGCATTGCATCTCACTCCTCAATTTAGCCTCACCTCTCCTTTTTATCATATCCCACGTTTCCTCTGATATCCATTTCTTTCTCCTGAATCTATGTCTCCTTCCAATCGTACATTCAGCAGTCTCATGCAAAACTTTGTTCACATCCTCCCACATCTCATCTACACTTCTCTCCCCCTCTTCCAACGTTTCCAACACCAAAACCTATTTCTGCATTCTAATCTGAATTCCTCCTTTTCTTCTCCTTCCCTTCTAAGCTTAACAATATCGTATCTACCAACACCAGATTTTCCTTCTTCTGATTTTTAAGTTTAAACCTTATTTTTGCAATGCTGAGTTGATGGTCACTACCAATATCCGCTCCCCGTTTAACATGAACATCTAGCAGAGAACTTCTATGCCTCCTACTGATAGCGATGTGATCAATCTGATTTTTATATTTTCCACACGGCGACACCCAAGTTGTCTTGTGTATATTGCAATGCTGAAAGAGTGTGCCCCCAATGACTAAGTCATTTGCTAGACAGAAGCTTCCAAACCTCACTCCGTTTTCACTCATCCTACTACCAACTCCCATCTTACCCATACATGCCTCAAATCCCTCATTTGAGCAGCCCATTACTGCATTAAAATCTCCAACGCAGATCAAAACATCATGTCTAGGTACCCTTCCTACTCCTTCTTGCAACTTTTCATAAAATGTGTCTTTCCTTTCATCGAGTGCATCATTAGTAGGTGCATAACACACAAACAGACTGATGTTGCCATGATTTGATTTAAACCGTGCGTATAACAATCGCTCATCTATAGGATCCCACTCACATAATGCCTTATTTGCCTTACAACCCAGTAACAATCCTACTCCCTGATAATGCATTCCGTCCTGTCGGCCAGATATCAATAAACGTATACCATCCTCCAAATCCAACTTATCAACTCCAGTTAATCTAGTTTCTGTCAGAGCACAAATATCAAGTCCATAATTTTGAAAAACCTTCACTAACTCATCAATTTTACTGTCATGATTTAGCTTTCTCACATTCCAGTTACCAATTTTAATTGTATTTTTTGCATTAACAAATGAATTAGATTGTAATTGAGGCAACCGTGAGATTCTTAGCACCCCCTGCCCATTTAAGGGCTGCACGGGACTGGGGGCCATTATTGTTCTTTCGGAGTCCATCAAGGTTTCTTTGGCTAACTTCCTGAACACCTCGCCAATGTGTTGCAGTCGCAGTAGGCAGCTAACTTGCCTGATTGCCCACACCCGAAAGACCCAGCTATGCTGTAACCAGTCACGTGCCGGCATGCTTCCCAGCCATTTCACTCTCAAGGAGTTCCTCTGCCTGAGAAAGCAACCACCCCCCTGCTCCCGAGGGCTTTTGATCTGTGTAGGTAGAGGGCGATCACTCCCTCACTAGCCATATACAGTGTATATACACTCACCATATGAATGTACGGTCGCATAAGCATAACATCCACTAGCCTAGCGGTAATGAACACCAGGCCTTAGAATAGACGCTATGGGCGAGTGTGGGGACAGTGTGTGGGTAGTCGGGGACGAGTGAGGGACGAGGTGACGTCGATCCCTGGATTTACTAGACGGAGACTCCAAAAGGGTGGAGTTCAAGCGTGTGCGACTCCACGACCATCCTGTGAAAGTGTTATTTCTGTGAGAATATTACGCCCGTGAGGGACTAGTGCTGTGTACTTCACACCCCGACCCACACACTGATACTGTAAGACGAAAATTGGACCCTCCACAAGTGAGTTGCCCTTGCTTACTTTAAGAATGCTTATTGATCTGCACGTGGTTGATGTCACGACATAATCCAATTATAAATGTAGGAAAGTAAGGACGAGAATTAAAGCGATATGTGTATACGAAATAAACGCTGCTAAATTGTAATTATGTGTATGACCATGTGTTGTAACAATGACAGTGATGCCATTATAGCATACTGAGATGGTAAAATTGCAATTCCAGGTATGACCGAATAAATAGTCGAGTCCATCTGGGCGGGTTTCATTACCCCGTTTCCCCCTCCAAGAGTGCAGGCAGTTACAGTATGTATGTATGTAATTATTCATGTATGTATATATTTACACATGATTATTTATATAGGTATGAACAGATTTGCTGTATATACATGTATGTATGTATGTATGTACGCATGTATGTATTTGCATCACACAATTCTTTGATCATTATCATCAATCCTTTCATCGCACACTCTGTTGAAGTTTCTCTCTCTCTCTCTCTCTCTCTCTCTCTCTCTCTCCTAGAAGGCCAGCTCTTTCCTCCCTCCCTCCCTAGCTTATCCCTGCCTCTCCCTTCTTCACTTTTCTCTCCCTTTCTCTCCCTGTCAATCCTTAACGCACCTTGCCTCACTCTTCTTCAGCTTTCCTCTCCCTTCCTCACAGTACCTTCCCCTGCCTCATCCTTGCTCACCCTACCTCACTCTACCTCACCATGCCTCGCCTTGCTTCCCCCTGCTTTACTCTGCCTCACCCTAACTCATCCTACCTCACTCTGCCTCACACTATCTCACCTTGCTTTCCCCTGCCTCACCCTGCTTCCCACTGCCTCACTCTGCCTCATTCTACCTCACCCTGCCTCGCTCTGCCTCAGTTTTCTTCCCGTTCCTCACCCTACCCCTTGTTCTTTCTTCCATTTTCACTCCTCCTTTCCTCTCCACTCCTCCTCTCCACTCCACTCCTCCTCCCCTCTCCACTCCTCTCCTCTCAACTCCTCTCCACTCCTCTCCTTTCTTCTTCACTCCTCTCCACCAGACAAAATATCACCACGTGTATTGAAGGAACTACAGAATGAAATATCAAAGCCTTTATCTGAACTTTTTAACTTATCACTTAAGAGCAATAAGGTGCCACATGAATGGAAGCTTGCTAATGTAACCCCAGTATTCAAAAAGGGCAACAGAGCCCAACCAGAAAACTACCGCCCAATTAGTTTAACATCGGTGGTTTGCAAATTACTTGAAACTATTATCAGAGACAAGTTGGTGAAACAAAAACAATCTCATAAAAGATTCTCAACATGGTTTTCGTAATAATCGCTCTTGTCTCACGAATCTGCTTGACTTTTTCAATGATATACTGAACATGTACGACGAGACTAAATCTGTTGATGTGGTCTACCTCTATTTTCAAAAGGCTTTTGACAAAGTTCCACACAAAAGACTCCTTCAAAAGCTAAAGGCCCATGGTTTCAGTGGCAGTGTTCTCGGGTGGGTAGAAGATTGGCTCACCGGACGAAAGCAAAGAGTTGTAATAAATGGAAAAGAGTCAGACTGCATAAACGTTACATGTGGAGTGCCACAGGGTTCAGTGTTAGGTCCCATTCTTTTCTTAATATATGTAAAAGGTATTGACGAAGGATTGTGTTGTAAGATTTCAAAATTTGCTGATGATACTAAAATAGGGAACAGAGCAGATACAGCACTGCAAAGGCAGGCAATTCAGAGAGATCTTGATCAACTGTTTAATTTGACTTAAGTCTGGCAAATGGATTTCAATTGTAATAAATGCAAAGTGCTAAACACTGGCAGTAAAAATGTAAGAGCTAGTCATAGCACGAATATTGTTCAACTTGACAGGGTAAAGCATGAAAAAGACTTAGGAGTTATAATAACAAACGATTTGAAACCAAGCAAACAATGTACAGAAGCTGTGAAAAAAGCCAATAAATTGATTGGATTAATAGGCAGAACATTTGAATATAAATCCGATAATATTGTCCTCACTTTGTATAATTCCTTAGTACATCCGCACCTGGAGTATTGAGTTCAGTTTTGGTCACCGTATTATAAAAAAGATATGGAAAAGCTTGAAAGAGAGCAGCGAAGGATGACAAAGATGATACCTAGACTGAGAAATAAACCATACGAGGAATGTTTAGAAGCCCTGAATCCATTTACCCTAACTAAACGGAGGTTACAAGGAGATCTAATTCAAGTATTCAAAATATTCAAAGGGCACAATAGCATGGCTGTCGATAAATACGTCACAGTTGATCACTCGAATTATACTAGAGGCAATGGGCATAAAATAATTGGCAAACGATTCCAGTCGCATGAAGCTAAGCATTTCTTCTTCAGTAGAGTTGTAAATATATGAAATAAATTGCCCTCCAGTGTAGTAAATTGTAATACAATACAAACCTTTAAAGGTCGCCTGGATAAGTATTTGTCGTCTAACCCCCAGCTTAATATGTTTACTTCTGAATAAAGCACTTGTGTATGTATAATTTTGTATTTTATTTTATTTTAGTTTTTTAGAGCGTGGATCAATTTATTAAATGCAAATATAGTATATGCACACACTTGGATATGCACAGACAGCCCTGAGTTAACGGTCACTACTCATACTTTCGACCTGTGATGGGCTGTGGATCACTGAGGGTCCCTGTTAGTTAAGTGGCCATCGGGATTTTTTTTTTTAATGTACCAGGGGTCACTGCTTCAGGAGGTGACTTGTGTTCTTGTCCCGCATGGGAAAGTTCCTAGTCTCAGTGGAATGAATGGAGCTGGGGCCTGATTGACAGCTGCCTACCTTAACCCGCCCCGTCCCGACCACTTTTTGACCACTGGTACCCCCCAATCCCGACCATTTTTCGACTCCTTTTATTTTTGCTAAAACTTTTGCTTTTGATGAGAAACATCGAAAATTCATAGAGAAATCGCTCACCTGAGGTTTAAAATACTCATTACAGGTAGGAGAGCCTCCTTACCTTACTGGGTTTTCTATCAGGCTGGCACCAAAGAAAACGAGTTCTATGGGAGGATAACTATTTCACACCACTCATAAACGGTATTTATTTATTTACTGTTACGAATTTATATGTAGTACAAGAGTATATTGGTTTTCAAGCAGTAATATAGGCATTATAAGCATTGTTTCACTCACTAATACCTGACCTTTTTTTGCCACATTACCTGATCATCATTTCTAACTGTTTCTTCCTCTAATGCTATGTAAAGTTTGTCCTCCACATTGTCATTGATTGGGAAATCACTCTGGCCCTGAATTTCGTACCGTGGCATGACATGGCTATACTGGCCAGGTCACTGATAACAGGTGAATTGCTGAGACAATGGCATGCAGGGGGGGGAGGAGGTCATGCTGGGTAAGGCATTGTCTCTGCCTGGCATCTTGTTGAGGAAGGTGTCACGTGTATACGTACCAAAAATGACTCGCGAAAATTGAAAATTGTGGAAATTATGAACCCTGCAATTGCAGGACGTTGAAGTACGTCCCCGGGATTAGCTGTGACAAAACGTGAGGACGTGGAAGTACGTCCCCGGGACGCCGCGGATTAATAGCGCCAGGCAAGGCTGCCACATCACCCCTGAACATCCACACTGTGCACTGTGCATATTCCATGCTGTGTCCGCAGACACCCTGTTAACTCAACGTACCTGTACATAGTGTCATGCATTAGTTATTTATTTATTCGATTATTCATTTTACTTTACTACTTTCTCTTTCAGGTTATTCATACTGGTAGCTTATAGATAAAGTATTATAGAATGTAGCTTTTCCTTTTCATTCTTTCCTATGAAATTTCCATGTCAGGTTTTCCATGTTGGATAGTGGTTTTTCTCACTTTTTTTCTTGTCAGTTTTAACTGGAGGGTTTGGAGGCGGGGGGAGCCTTCTTGCTTTACTATCCTTATCCTTCAGCATGTAGAGTTAGATCTTGTAGTCATAGTCTACTCCGTAACAAACAGCCTCGAAAGGACCATAAGGTCTGTTGCTGTTTGCTTTCCTTTGTGCTCCTCTGTACTCCTTTGTACTCTCCTCTCCACTCCTCCTTTCCTCTCCACTCTTCCTCTTTTCTCCACTCCTCCTCTCCTCTCCACTCCTCCTTTCCTCTCCACTCTTCCTCTTTTCTCCACTCCTCCTCTCCTCTCCACTCCTCTCCTCTCCTCTCCACTCCTCTCCTTTCCTCTCCACTCCTCTCCTCTCCTCTCCATTCCTCTCCTCTCCTCTCTTCTTCTCCTCTCCACTCCTCCTCTCCTCTCCACTCCTCTTCTCCTCTCCACTCCTCCTCTCCTCTCGTTTCTCCTGTTTTTTTTTTATTTCCTCGTCTGTCTCACTCCGATTTTCCCCTCTCTCCTTTTCTCTTCCCTCTTCTCTTTCTTCCCTCTTAACTCCTCTCCCCTCTTCCCTCACTTCTTACCACTTTCACCACCTCTTCTCCCCCCCCCTCCCTCCCCTCCCATCTCTCTTCCATTCTTTCCCTTCTCCTTTCCTTTCTTCCTTCATTCACATCCTCTTTTATTCCCCCTTTCCATCCTTTCCCTTCCCTTCCCTTCCCTCACTTTCTTACCTCACACCTTTCCTTCCATCCCTCCTTCCCCTTTCTTTCCTCCCTTCCCTCCCCTTTCCTCTTCCCTCCCTCCTCTTCCCTCTTCTCTTCCTTCATTTCACTTCCTGCTCCTCTTCCATTTGGGATACTACCTCTCTCTTCTCTTCTCTTCTCGTATCTCCATCTTTCTTCTTTTCTCTCATCCCTTCCCTTCCCTTCCTTCACCCTGCCTTCCCTTCCCTTCCCTTCCTTCACCCTGCCTTCCCTTCCCTTCCCTTCCTTCACCCTGCCTTCCCTTCCCTTCTCTTCCTTCACCCTGCCTTCCCTCACCTTCCTTTCTCTTCTCTTCCCTTCCTTTCCCTTCCCTTCCTTCACCCTTCCCTTCCCTTCCCTTCCCTTCCCTTCCCTTCCTTTCCCTTCCCTTCTCTTCCCTTCCCTCCCTTCCCGTCCCCTTCCCTTCCCTTCCCTTCCCTTCCTTTCTAGTCCCTTCCCTTCCTTCCCCTCCCTTCCCTTCCCTTCCCTTCCCTTCCCTTCCTTCCCTTCCCTTCCCTTCCCTTCTCTTCTCTTCCCTTCCCTTCCCTTTCTTTCCCTTCATTTCCCTTCCCTTCCCTTCCCTTCCCTTCCCTTCCCTTCCCTTCCCTTTCTTCCCCTCCCTTCCCTTCCCTTCCCTTCCCTTCCCTTCCCATCCCTTCCCTTCCCTTCCTTTCTCTTCCATCCCCTCCCTTCCCTTCCCTTCCTTTCCCTTCTCTCCCTTCCCTTCCCTTCCCTTCCATTCTCTTCGCTTCCCTTCCCTTCCCTTCCCTTCCTTTCCCTTCGCTTCCCTTCCCTTCCCTTCCTTTCCATTTTCTTCCCTTCCTTCCTTTCCCTTCCCTTCCCTTCCTTCCTTTCCCTTCCCTTCCCTTCCCTTCCTTTCCCTTCCCATCCCTTCCCTTCCCTTCCCTTCCCTTCCCATCCCTTCCCTTCCCTTTCCTTTCCTTCCCTTCCCTTCCCTTCCCTTCCCTTCCCTTCCATTCTCTTCCATCCCCTCCCTTCCCTTCCCTTCCCTTCCCCTGCCTCCCTTTCCCTTCCCTTCCCTTCCTCACTCCTGTTTGTTCCTTCTGGCTTGAGTGTATGTACTTTGTCCCTCCCTCCATCCCCCCACCTGCCTCACTTGTCAATCCTGCCTCCCTCTGCCTCTCCCTGCCTCACCGTTCCTTCCACTGCCTCACCCTGCCTCACCCTGCCTTCCACTGCGTCACCTGCCTCACTCTGCCCTCCACTGCCTCACCCTGCCTCAACTTGCCTTCCACAGCCTCACCCTGCCTCACCCTGCCTTCCACTGCCTCATCCTGACTTCCACTGCCTCGCCCTGCCTTCCACTGCCTCACTGTGCCTTCCCCTGCCTCACTGTGTCTTCCCCTGCCTCACCTGCCTTCCACTGTCTCAACCTGCCTTCCACTGTCTCACCCTGCCTTCCACTGCCTCACCTTGCCTTCCACTGCTTCACCCTGCTTTCCACTGCCTCACCCTGTCTTCCATTGCCTCACCCTGCCTTCCACTGCCTCATCCTGTCTTCCACTGCTTCACCCTGCCTTCCACTGCCTCACCCTGTCTTCCATTGCCTCACCCAGTCTTCGACTGCCTCACCCTGCTTTCCACTGCCTCACCCTGTCTTCCATTGCCTCCCTGCCTTCCACTGCCTCACCCTGCCATCCACTGCCTCACCCTGCCTTCCACTGCCTCACCCTCTTTCATCTACCTATCCTAAGACTTGCAGCAGAAATCCACGCCATAAATCTGGAAGTAATGGAATCCTGTCACATCCTGAATTTGTCGCCTCTGTATTCCTCTGCCTCCCCTTCCTGTTCCTGCCTCTCCCAGCCTCCTCCTGCCTCGCCTCTCCTAGCCTCCCTCTGCTCGTCCTGCCTCACCCTGCCTCCTCTGCCTAACCTGAGATGAAACGCTCCTGTCGCAATCAAGCTCGGCCGTTTGACTATCTCTATATTATCCTGTCTCTCTCTTAGCCTCCCTCTTTCATCTGCTTATCCTCTCTCTCTCTCTCTCTCTCTCTCTCTCTCTCTCTCTTAGCCTCCCTCTTTCATCTGCTTATCCTCTCTCTCTCTCTCTCTCTCTCTCTCTCTCTCTCCTAGCCTCTTTTTTTTCTGCTTCTCATTGCTTTCTCTCTGTTTCTCTCTGCCTCTCCTAGTCTCTCTCTCTCTCTCTCTCTCTCTCTCTCTCTCTCTCTCCTCCTGGTTCTCCTACCTTTTCTCTTCTGTTTCTCCCTGCCTGTCCAGCCTCCTCTGGTTAATCTGACACCACCACCAAGAATCTAGTAGAGGAGGCCCTGTCACATCCCAGAGTCGACCTCCTGACGTATCACACCTACCTCTCCCGTCTCCTGCTTTCTCTGGTGTAGATTCCCGCTGCCTTATGCCTGCCTCGCCCTGCCTTACCCCTGCCTCACCTGTTATGCACACCTAGCCTCTCTCACTTTCCCCTACCTAATCTGAGATGAAATATTCCCTTCACATCCCATCTCGCCTCTGAATTTTGCTATCTTATTCCCTCTTCCCCTGCCTTTCCCTGTCTCTTCAATCCTTTCCTTGCCTCTCCCAGCCTCTCCTTTGCCATACTATGCCGTGTCGGACCCTGCTTTTCTTCTGCCTACTCCTGTCTCTTCTTCCTAACTCGAGACCACAACCAATAAACTAGAAGTAGGGTCTTGTTGCAACCCAAATTCTTCCCTCTGAATTTTCCCTCCCCCTCTACGTCACCCTGCCTCACCCTGCCCACCCCTACTTCCTTCCTTCGACCCCTCCTAGTCTCTCTCTTCCTCTCTTTACCCTCCTGCTTATTGTGGTTACTTTGTTTTTCTCCTTTGATATATTTTTTGAAACGTGGATTGTTCTGTCCCACTCCAAATTCCTTTACCTTAGTTTCCCTCCTTACGTCTGCTTTCTTTTCCCTTTTCCTACCCTACCCTGCCTCAGCATGCCTTTTCCTGTCTCCCCTGCCTCTCACTGCCTTGCCTTTCTACCCCTGGCCTCCTGCTTCCCGTCCCTGTCTAGAAACTGAATTCGATAAACAAGGAAAATCTTGTCACATCTCAAACTCGGTCCTTTGCACTTTCCTGCCTTACTCTGCCTAACTCCTGCCTCTCCTAGCTCGTGCTTGCCTCTCTTCCCCTTTCCTGTCTATCCCCTGCTTCCCCTTCCTCCTCTCCCTCACCCCTGCCTGTCCCTGCCTGCCGCTGCCTCACCTAAGACTCTGGGTGTAGTTAGACTTTGCCCTGGTGACTGGATCCCGCACCGCCAGGAGTAACTTAGCGTCAGGCAGGTCTTGCTTCACCCTGGCCGGTACCCCTGGCGTGGTGAAGTAAGCAGGGGTCTTCTCCACGGTCAGCTGCCCTTCCATACTCAGAGGCAGCTTGCTTCTGTGTGGGGGGAGGGAAAGGCAAGAGGTATAGAGGGAAAGCAGAAGAGGAATAGACTGCACGGTATGATGGAATAGTTGCATATCTCACACCAGTCATGTCAACATCCACGGATCGCAAGACCCATCAGGTCATACCACATCGCTTCTACACCACCACATCATACCAGTACTCTCTTTCATCATACCACCACATCATACCGGGTCATTTCTACATCCCACTGCACTATATCAATGTAGTATAACACCAGTACTGCTATTATATACTATTTCATCTCTGTTATAATACCATTGACACAATTATACGTATTTGACCAGTATTTTATATGTATGTGTCCATAGCTATCTATCTGTCTGTCTATCTACCTACCTACCTACCTGTCTGTCTGTATCTATCTATGTCTATCTATTCACAATATATATTTGTACTGTACAGAGAGAGAGAGAGAGAGAGAGAGAGAGAGAGAGAGAGAGAGAGAGGGAGAGGGAGAGAGAGAGAGAGAGAGAGAGAGAGAGAGAGAGAGAGGGAGAGAAAGAGAGAGAGAGAGACCATGTGACGAATATGAAAGCAAGGGACGAATGACTTCAGTACTAAGAATCTCTCTCTCTCTCTCTCTCTCTCTCTCTCTCTCGCTCTCTCTCTCTCTCTCTCTCTCGCTCTCTCTCTCTCTCTCTCTCTTTTCATTTGTTATTTCCACAGTATTCCTGTTTCCTTCCTTTTGTCGCTTATTCAGTCCTTCCTTCCTTCCTATCTTCCTTCCTCTCCTCCTCCTCCTCCTCCTCCTCCTCCTCCTCCTCGTTATCCTCCTCCTCTCTCTCCCTCTCCCTACCCTCATTTCAAACATGTCAGTTCAGCTCTGTTTTTTGTCAATCTCTTTGTTTACTTTTTGCCTCTCTCTCTCTCTCTCTCTCTCTCTCTCTCCCGCATGTATGTATATATTTATCTACCTACCTACCTATCACTCAATCAGACTATCTATCTAATCTGTCTATCTACCTATCTATCTAACTATCTATTAGAACAATGCACCTGTCTGTCTGTCTTTATTTCTACACAGAACTGTCAGTATATTATTATTATTGTTATTATTATTATTATTATTATTAGTTAAGAAATAATAATAATAATAATAATAATAATAATAATAATAATAATAATGAAGAAAGTTAAATCGGGGAAAGCCCCAGGAACTGATGGAGTGTGTGGTGAAATGCTGAAGCATGGGGGAGAGATAGTAGTAAAATGGATGTGGAAGATGTGCAGATTGGCCTAGGAGGAAGGTAGAGTCCCGGAGGATTGGAAGTCAGGTTTAATTATTCCCTTGTACAAAGGAAAAGGGGAAAAAGAAGTGTGTGGTAATCATAGGGGCATTTGTC